>NW_005871552.1:310206-318359 GCF_000147115.1 Myotis lucifugus | reverse complement strand
CAGCTTTTCTTGATTCCCAGAGCAAATAAGGATCAGAACATAGCACACAATGCCTGACAGAGACTAATATAGGACCTAGGCTGGCTCGTCTGGCTGTCACCCCTAAATGCCCCCCCCACAGCCTGGTCACCCTTACTCTCCCCACAGTCTCAGCTAGTCACCCCCAACTGCCCCCTGCCAGCCTGGTCGCCCCTCACTGCCCTCCTCTGCCAGCCTGGTCTCCCTTAACTGCACCCCCCTGCCAACCTGGTTGCCTCCAACTGTACCCCCACCGACCTGGTCGCTCCTCTGGCCCCCTCTGTCGGCCTGGTCACCCCTCACTGTCCCCCCTGCCAGCCTGGTCGCCCCACGCACCCTGCTGCTCGGTCCTTTGGTCACCCCTCACTAACCCCCCTGCCGGCTTTGTCACCCCACTCAGCCTGCTGCTCAGTCCTTTGGTTGTCCCTCACTAACCCCCCTGCTGGCTTTGTCACCCCACTCAGCCTGTTCGGCGTCCATTCAGTCATCCATTTGGTTGCAGTGGCCCCTGGCTCTTTATATATATAGATATTAGTGTGGAATCATCGAGTCTTATTCTATTTATTAGTAAATAGCACTGTTTACTAATAGTAATTCTGTTATTGTTATTATTTAGTTTGATGCTCAAATTATCTTAGACTCAGCTCCTTCAGGCTGGTTTATACATACTAGTATATTTTTTTTACAAGTTCCCATCATTCTTTGAATACTTATTTGCTTTTTGGCACTGCAAGATGTTCTAGGCTTAGCTTATAATTTTTCCTGTCCTAGCCCTGGAAGCAGCTCTTTCTCCTAGGAAGTATGGTTTGTTTTAGTGGAGTATTTATAAACCTACATCTTGGGGACTAGGTGTATTCATTGCTACTGTTTGTTCATTGCTTCTAGATCCTCTCAGTAGACAGAAATAGGAACTACATATGTTTATCCACATACACGCACATACCTCTATATTATTGTATCTATTAAAAGCCATGCATCCTTACTGACACCTCTGATTCTCACCCAGCATCACAGGGTTTATTCTAACCTTTTTCTTTTCCCATATTTAGAACTCCCTTCTCTGACAGACAGTGAGGAACCCTGCTTCCATCACCCACAACAGATTTTCCTATGTGTTTAATTCTAGAATATTCAGAAGTTAGTTTCAGAATTGCTAACTCATACCACTCTGAAAAATAAATCTGCTATACTTTAAACAGGTGAATTTTATAGTCTGTAAATTACATCTCAGTAAAGCTGTTTAAAAAATATTTGCTAACTGGAGTTGAATATTTGTTTACATTTTCTCTTTAGCCCAAAGTTATATAGTTAAAATATTGTATTCAAAAGTTGGTTTGGTTGTTTTTATCCTCTCTTCAGGGTGTCCATGTCATTTATTTGAAAACAGTTGGGTTCATTTGTTGTGTTTTATTTGAGTTTGGATATATCCTTACAGATTTCATTAATTTGTTTTAGAGCATATAATATATTAACAAGTTTCTAAAAGTCAAAGCTATATGAAAAAAGATGTCCTCAGAGCCCTGGCTGGGTGGCTTGGTTGGTTGAAGTGTGGTCCCATACACCAAAAGGTTCTACCAGATTCGGTCCCGGGTTGGGCACTTACAAGAAGCCTCCAATGTATCTCTCTCTTCCTCTCACTCTAAAAATCAATAAAAACAAACAAACATATCCTTAAGTGAGGATAAAGAATTTTAAAATGATATCCTCAGAGAGATGTCATTGCCACCTCTCATGTCCCCTTTCCTTTCCTCATCCTTCCCACCCTGTTTCCCCACACATTAGTTTCTAGATTATCCTTCCCTTCATTTTTCCCCCTCAAATAATCAACTATAAGTATATTTTTTGGTTTTCCTTCTTTCTTAAACCAGACATAACATTTACACTGTCTTTCTGTTTGCTTATTTCATTTAACATCAGAAGACCTGTTCATATCAATTCATAGAGATCTTATTTAGTCCTTTTTACAGCTATATGGTATTCCATGGTGTGGATGTACCATAGTTTATTCAACCAATCTCCTGTGTGGGGGCATTTAAATTATTTCCAGTATTCTGCAGTTACAAACAATGCTGTAATAAATAACTTTTGGCAAGTACCATTTTACAATGTTGGAGATACATATTTCAGGTAAATTCTATTTTTCCTTTTTTAAAATTTTTTAGTTATTGAATTTATTGGGGTGACATTAATTAATAAAATTATATAGGTTTCAGGTACACAGTTCTATGATACATCATCTGTATATTGTATTGTGTGTTCACCACCCAAAGTCAAATCTTCCATCATCATTTATCCCCCTTTTACTCTCTTCTACTTGCCCCCCACCCTCATTTTTCTCTTTTAATCACCATATTGTTGTCTGTGTCTATTGAGTTTTTGTTTTGTCTTGTTTTTGCTTAATCCCTTCACCTTTTTCACCCAGCCCCCCAAACCCTCTTCCCTCTAACAGCTGTCAGTCTGTTGCTGCATCTATGAATTTGTTTCTATTTTGTTTTTCAGCTTATTTTGTTCATTAGATTCCACATATAAGTGAAATCATATGGTACTTGTCTTTCTCTGACTGTCTTATTTCACTTAGCATAATACTCGGGTAAATTCTTAAATATGGGATTGCAGGGTCAAAAGGTAAATTCATTTGTAGTTCTGTTAGATATTGCCAAATTTCTCTCCCAAAGGGTTGTACCAGTTTACATTCCAAACAGCAATGTATGAGAATATTTATTTCCCTCAGAGCCTCAGAACAGAATGTGTTGTCACATTTTTTGCCATCTGGTATTTGGTTGTAATTTTAATTGCCTTTCTCTAGCTATGAGGAGGACGATTGAACATTTTTAAATATATGTAGGGGCTATTTCAGGATCTTTTTCTGGAGGAGAGTGTGAATTATGTGTTAATTTCTCTGTCAGGTTTTTAAACTTTTTAATTTTTGAAGTTACTTATGCATTGGGGAAATTAGCCATTTCTTTTCTATGCTTTTGTTTTAACATGGACAGAATTTATCAGTCTTTTCTTTTATTGCTTTGGTTTTGGGGTCCTAGTTAGAAAACTTTTTCCTCTGTCCAGGTTGTATAAGTATCCCATCAATATTTACTTAAAGTCCTATATGATCTAATTTTTTAAAACTTTTTTATCCCTGATCCACTTGAAGTTTATTTTTACCTAATAAGGATCTTTTCCCCTCCCCTACATGGCACTGTTTTCTCCTATGTTTTCTGGTTTCTCTTGTGTGTTTTTATTTTTTACATATAAACTTAAATATCAACTAATCAAACTCCATTAAAAGGCTTTTTGGTATTTTTATTGAGATTGCATTAAATTGGTAAATAACAGAAAACCAACATTTTTATGATGTGGTAGTATTCAAAAACAAGGTCTGTCTGTCTGTTCAAGCCTACTTTTGCATTTTCCAGGAGTTTTGCACATTTCGTGTTAAGTTTACTCCTGAGTTTTTGTCTTCTTTGCTGCTGTTATTGATTGGGTTCTTTACTATTATCCTTTCTAACTGCTGTTGTTTGTATATCTGAAGACTATTGATTTCTGTTTGTGTTGAATTTATCCTACTTGAAGTTTGCCAGGTTTCTTGACTCTGTAAGTTTGTGTATTTCATAAATTTGGGGAATTTTTAGGCATTCCTTTTACAAGTATATTTTCTGCCTCATTCTCTCTCTGCCCTCCTTCTGGAACTCCAATTGCAATAAGATAGACCTGATACCATCCCATGAGTCATTGGGACTCTGTTCTGTGTTTTTTCTTAATATTTTATTTTTCTTTAGGCACATAGTTTTTCATTCATTGATATAATGGTTTATGAATTTGAATTTTTCTCTGATTACTGCTTTAAATATATACCATAGATTCTGATTATACAAAAAATTATCTTTTTCTTTCATTTTTAATTTTTCTTCTTTCCTATGACTTAATAGATGTTACTAATTTTTATATAGTCAGGCCTTTTTTATTTTAATAATCCTAGTGTTATTACATTGACATCAGAGTGTTGTTTATATTATTTTTTATTTAATGGAACATGCTCAGGTTTTCTTTGTGACCTAATATGTGATTGTTTTTAAATATTCCATGTATTATTTGAGAAGGTATCTTCTCTATCAACAAGATATAAAGTTCACTATATATCAATAAGATCTTTTTATTGATTATGCTGTTTTGGCCTTGTATATATATCCTCATTTTTTGTACTGAGAATGGCAGATTAAAGTCTATTATTGTCATGTTCCTGTTTATGTAATATTGCATCTTCTTGATTTTTGTTTTGTAATGGTGGTTAAATTGTTTTGGGCATAATCGTAATTGGTGTATTCTCATTACCGATTATGGCTTTTAGTGTTAAAAGATGTCCTTCTTTATCACATATAATGTTTTTCACTTGAATTGTATGTTTTCTGTGTCCAGGAACACTATCCTTTTAACATCTCAATCTGTAACACATCAGTCCACCAAAATCATACGGGCCCATTGGTGGGTCACAGCCCACCAGGTCACATCACAGAGAAATCATTGGGATTACACATGGGATTTATTTTATTTATTTTAAATAGATAAATAGAGTTGTTGGTTTGGTTTATCTTTCTTTCTTTGAATTATTTTGAGAAATTCTGCTACTCAGTTGCTTTCAGATTTTAGATGCTCAGATAAATAATTCTGTTGCATTAAAATTTTGTAAATAGCAGAGACTATTTCAGAGTTATCATATTACATAAAGGAATTTTTCTGTCTGTTCCTACAAGTACATTGTGTTTCTTTAAACAGGTTTGTGGAAGTATAATTGACATACAATAAATGCACATAATTAAAGTATTCAACGTTAGGAATTTTTTTCATCACCACAATCAAGATTACATAGTGATTAGACATTTATATAACTTACAGAGTGATCACTCGGTAAGTCAAGTACCCATCTGATACCATAAATAGTTATTACAATAATATTGGCAATCTTTCCTTATTCTGTACTTTACATCCCCATGACTATTTTAATAGCAGATTGTACATCTTAATCCCATTCCCTTTTCTACCTATCCCCACAACCACCCTCCCCTCTTGCAACCATCAGTTTGTTCTTTGCATGTATAAGTTTGTTTTGTGTTTATTTTTTATTTTAGACTACACATATAATACTTGATATATTTTATATGATATTTGTGATATTTGGTTTTTCTCTATATGACATTTCACATAGCAAAATACCCTTTAGGTCAGTGATTTTCAACCTTCGTGCTGCAGAATTTTTTAAAACATGCAATACCTGACTATTTAGTCAGGGGAACTGACCTCTTTTCCCTTAGGTTGCCAAACAAAAAAATGACAACAGCCAATACAACAATAGCCATCCAGTGTGAATGAATCAAAATTATACCTATTTTTTATCAGATCAGCTAAAATATACTTTTCAGTGTGCCACAAAATTTTAATAGTTTATGTGTGCCATGAGATGAAAAAGATTAAGAATTGCTGCTCTAGGTTTATCTAAGTTGCATAAATGGTAAGATTTCATTCTTCTTTATGGCCAAGTAACATGCGATTATGTATATGTACCACTTCCTCTTTGTCCAGTTGTCTATTGATAAGCACTAGGTTGTTTCTATATCTTGACTATCTATAATAATAAAAGAGTAATATGCTAATTAGACCGACGTCATTCTGGACATCATTCCAGGATGAAGCCAGACCGGAGGAAAGCTCGTGTCCCGGGTGCCTGCCGGCGGGTGGAGCAAAGCCCAGGTCCTGGGTGCCTGCCGGTGGCTGGAGGGAAAGCTGAGTCCCTGGTGCCAGAGGGAAGCCGGAGCTGGCAGCCGGGGGAAGGAAGGCCTACTTTGCAAAATGCTGCAGTTAATATGGCAGTACATATATCTTCAAATTAGTTTTTTTGGATTTCTTCAGATAAATACCCAAAAGTGGGATTGCTCAGTCAAATGGTAGTTCTATTTTTAATATTTTGAATACCTCCATACTGTTTTCCATAGTGTCTGCACCAATTTACAGTCCTACCAACAGTGCATGAGGATTCCCTTTCCTCCGAATCCTCGACAACGTTTGTTAATTTATTTTAGATAATAGCCATTTTGACAGGTATGAAGTGGTATTTTTTCTTCTAGGAGCATTGTAGTTTTCAGTCTTCCATTTTAGTTGTTAATCCATTTTGAGTTTATTCTTGTACATGGTGTAAGAAAGTGATGTAGTTTCGGTTTTTTTGGATGTATCTATTGAGTTTTCCCATCTTCATTTATTGAATAAACTACCTTTACCCCATGTTTTTTTCTTGCGTCCTTTGTCATAGATTAATTGACCATATAGGTTTGGGCTTATTTTGTGGGCTGTTTATTTTATTTCATTGACATATGTATCTGTGTTTATGCCAGTACCTTGCTATTTTAATGACTTGTAGTATAGTTTGCTATCAGGTGGCATGATCCCTTCAACTTCTTTCTTAAGATTGTTTTGTCTATTTAGGATTTTTTTTGTGTGTGGTTCCATATAAATTTTAGGATTATTTGTTGTAGTTCTGTGAAAAATGCATTTTGATGGAGATTGCATTGAATCTGTAGATTGCTTTGGGTAGTATGTACATTTTAATGATGTTAATGATGAATATGAGCATGATATATCCTTACATTTACTTGTATCTTCTTCAACTTTTTTTCAGTGTCTTATAGTTTTAAGTACAAGTATTTTACCTCCCTGGTTAACTTTATCCCTAGGTATTTTTGATGCAATTGTAAATTGGGTTGTTTTCTTAGTTTCTTCTTCAGATAAACTTGGTATAGTGGTATAAAATGCAACCAGTTTCTGAGTATTAATTTTGTATTCTGCTACTTTACTGAATTCACTTATTCTATTATGTTTTGGTGGAATCTTCAGGTTTCTCTATATATAGTATCATGTCATCTGCAAATCATGACAGTTTTACTCTTCTTTTCCAATTAGTATGTCTTTTATTTCTTTTTCTTGTCTTGATTGTTGTGGCTAGGACTTCCAATACTGTATTGAATAAAAGGGGTGAAAGTGGTCATCCTTGTCTTGTTCCTGATCTTAAAGAAAAAGCTTTCAGGTTTTCACTATTCAGTATAATGTTAGCTGTGTGTCATACATGGCCTTCATTATGTTGAGGTATATTTCCTCCATCCCCATGCTGACAGGTTTTTTGTTGTGTGTGTGTTGTTGTTTTTTATCATGAATGGTTGTTGGCTTTTGTCTCCTGTTTTTTCTGCATTTATTGGTATGATCATATGATTCTTAACCTTTTTTATGTGGTGTATCATGTTAATTGACTTACAAATATTGAACCAACCATGCGTCTCAAAAACAAATATCACTTGATCATGGTATATGATCTTTTTAATGTATTGCTTAATTTCCTTTGCTAATATTTTGTTGGGGATTTTTGCATCTGTGTTCATCTTGGATGTTGGCCTGTTGTTGTTGTTGTTGTTATTAGTAGTAGTAGTAGTAGTAGTAGTAGTAGTAGTAATGTCCTGTCTGGTTTTTGGTATCAGGTTTGGCCTCATAAAATGAGTCTGAGAGCCTTCCCTCCTCTTCATTTTTTGGAAAGTATTTTAGAAGGGTAGGTATTAATTCCTTTTCGAATGTTTGATAAAGTTCACCTGTAAAGCCATCTGGTCCAGGGGTTTTGTTTGTTGGGAGGTTGTTGTTTTTTTTAAATTACTGATTTCATTTCATTAGCTGTCAGTCTGTTCAGATTTTCTGTTTCTTCTTGATTTAGTCTTGGAAGATTATATGTTTCTAGGAATTTCTTCCAGGTTGTCCAATTTGTTGGCATATAATTGTATATATACTATTTCCTTATAATCCTGTGTATTTCTGTGGCCTTGGTTATCAATTCTCTTTCATTTATGATTTTATTTATTTAGGCCCTCTTTTATCCTTGATGATTCTGGCTAGAGGTTTGCCAACTTTATTTATCTTTTCAAAGAATCCACTCTTAGTTACATTGATCTTTTTCCGTTTTTTTATTATTATTTTTTAGTATTTTCTTTCAATTAAAGTTGACATTCCAATATTATTTTTATACTAGTAGCCCTGCGCACAAATCCGTGTGCCAGTAAGCTTGCCAATAGCTGCTGCCGCCCCTCCAGTAGCTCTCCCACCTGCTGGCCCTG
>NW_005871552.1:303165-310106 GCF_000147115.1 Myotis lucifugus | reverse complement strand
ACCTGCTGCCCTGCCCTCCTGTAGCTCCCCCCGCCCCCTCTCCTAGTTTGCTGCCCTGCCCCCTCCTGTAGCTCTCCGCCACCCGCTTGTAGCCAGTAGCTCACTGCCACCCTTCTGTAGCTCTCTGCCCGCTGCCTCACCCTCCTGCAGCTCCCTCCACCCCCTGCCCCCCTCCCTGATCATAGCTTGCTTCCCTGCCCCCTCCTGTAGCTCTCCGCCGCCCACTGTAGCTTGCTGCCCCACCTTCCTGCTGATCTATGATCCAGTCGTTACGTGGTCGGTCGTTACGCTTCACGGTGTAACAACCTTTTGCATATTACATCTTCATTATATAGGATTAGTTTCAGGTGTACATCATAGTGGTTAGACACTCATTTTTTTTAGACTCTATTTCATTTATTTCCTCTAATGTTTATTGTTTCCTTCCTTCTTTTTCTAGTTCCTTTGGTTGTAAGGCTAGATTGTTTATTTCTTGAAGGAAGCGTCTTTTGCTATGAATTTCACTCTTAGAACTTCTTTGGCTGTGTCCCATAGACTTGAGTTGTTATGTTTTCATTTTCATTTGTCTCAAGATATCTTTTGATTTCTTCCTTGATCTCATTGTTGACCCATTCATTGTTTAGTAGCATGTTATTTATTCTTTTGTTTTTCAGTTTGCTTCTTGTAATTGATTTCTAGTTCATACCTCTGTAATTGGAGTAGATGCTTGATATCTTCTTTATTTTAAGTCCATCTCTTCTAGAGTCATTTAAGACCACTGTTTCCTTGTTGATTTTTCTGTCTGGATGATCTATTCATTGATGTCAATGGGGTTTTAAATTCCCCCTGTATTACTGTTGACCTCTCCCTTTGTGTCCATCAGTATTTGCTTTATATATATTAGGTTCTCCTATGTGGTATATAGATATTTTTGAGAGTTATAACCTCTTGTTGAATTGAATCCGTTTATCATAATGAAATTCCCTTATTTGTCTCTTGTTACAACCCTTGTTTTCAAGTTTGTTTTCTCTGACATAACTATTTCTACTTCAAATTGTTTTTTGCATTTCCATTTTCATTAAATATCTTTTGTATCCCTTTACTTTCAGTTAGTGTGTGTCTTTCATTCTAAAGTCGGTCTCTTGTAGGCAGCATATGCATGGATCTTATTTTTTAATCCATTTATACTCTGTGTCTTTTGATTGAAGCATCTAGTCCATTGACATTTAAAGTAATTATTGATAGGTATGTAGTTATTGCCATGTTATTGTTTTCTGATTGTGTTTGTAGTTCTCTGTTCCTTATTCTTTTGCTCTCTTGTATGTTGATAACTTTCTATAGTGTTTTGTTTGGATTTCTTTTTTTTATTTCTTGTATATATTTTATAGTTTTAGTTTGTGATTACCACGTGCTTCATGTATACTAATCTATGTTTTTGGCAGTCATATTTTAAGTTGATGTCCTCTTAAGTTCGAACACATTCTAAAATCACTACAAGTTTTACTCTCCCCTACCACGTTTATATTTTGATCATTATTTTTAAATTTTTTTGTGTGTGTGCGCGTATTTGTGTGTATCCCTTAATTTATTGTTGCAGTTGCACATGATCTTCCTACTTTTTGCCTTTTAATCTTTTTTTTTTTTTTTTTTTAATATATTTTATTGATTTTTTACAGAGAGGAGGGGAGAGGGATAGAGAGTTAGAAACATCGATGAGAGAGAAACATCGACCAGCTGCCTCCTGCACATCTCCTACTGGGGATGTGCCCGCAACCAACGTACATGCCCCTGACCGGAATCGAACCCGGGACCTTTCAGTCCGCAGGCCGACGCTCTATCCGCTGAGCCAAACCGGTTTCGGCACCTTTTAATCTTTATAATAGTTTTACAGTCGGTTGACTCACTGTTTTTTCTAAGTATGTGACTTTTTCCTATATTTCTTTCCTATATTTTCTTATTCGTGTCTTGATCTTTTCTTCTTAAAGCCATCCCTTTAATGTTTCTTGTAATACTTGTTTACTGGTGATGAATTCCTTTAGCTTTTTCTTGTGGGAAACTCTTTATCTCTTCTTTGAGTCTAAATGAGAGCCTTGCTGGGTAGAGTAATCTTGGCTGTATGTCTTTGCTTTTCATCACTTTGAATTTTTTTTAAATATTTTTGTTGCCCTAGCTCCGTGGTCAGCAAACTGCAGCTCGTGAGCCACATGCGGCTCTTTGGCCCCTTGAGTATGGCTCTTCCTAAGCCTTAGGAGTACCCTAATTAAGTTAATAACAATGTACCTACCTATATAGTTTAAGTTTAAAAAATTTGGCTCTCAAAAGACATTTCAATCGTTGTACTGTTGATATTTGGCTCTGTTGACTAAAGAGTTTGCCGACCACTGCCCTAGCTGGTTTGGTTCAGTGGATAAAGCATCAGCCTGCAGACTGAAAGGTCCCAGGTTCGATTCCGGTCAAGAGCACATGCTCGGTTGCAGGCATGATCCCCAGTAGGTAGCGTGCAGGAGGCAGCCAATCAATGATTCTCTCTCATCATTAATGTTTCTATCTCTCCCTCCCTCTCCCTTCCTCTCTGAAATCAATATAAATATATTAAAAAATAAAAATAATAAAATATTTTTGTTGATTTCAGAGAGGAAGGGAGGAGAGATAGAAACATCAATAATGAGAATCATTGATTGGCTGCCTCCTGCACGCCCCCTATTGGGGATCAAGCCCACAACCCAGGCATGTGCCCTTGACCAGAATCAAACCTGGGACCTTTCAGTCTGCAGGCCAATGCTCTAGCCACTAAGCCAAACCAGCTAGGGCACTTGGAATATTTTGTGCAAATCCCTATTGACTTGCTAAGTTTCTGTTGATAAATCGACTGACAGTCTTATGGGAGTTCCCTTGTACATAACTAACTGGTTTTCTCCTGCTACTTTTAAGATTCTTACTTTACCTTAAACCTTTGGCATTTTAATTGTGATGTGCCTTGGTGTGTGCCTTCTTGGGTTCATCTTATTTAGAACTCTTTGAGCTTCCTGGACTTGAATATCTATTTCTTCACCAGGTTACAGAAATGTTCAGTCATTTTATCTTCAAGTAGGGTTTCAATCCCTTGCTCTCTATTTTCTCTTTTTGGTACCTATTATGTGAATGTTGTTATGCTTGATGTTGTCCGAGGTCCCTTAAACTATCCTCTTTAAAATTTGTTTTTCTTTTTCCTTTTCCAATGGGGTGTTTTCCATTTTCTTATCTTCTAGATTGCTGATTTGATCCTCTGCTTCATCTACTCTGTTGATTCCCTCTAATGTAGCCTTCACGTCAGTTATATTCTTCATTTCTGACTGGTTCTTATGATTTCTATCTCTTTGTTGAAGTTCTCATTGAGCTCATCTGTTCTTCCTCTATATTCATTGAGCATTCTTATAATCAGTGTTTTGAACTCTATCTGGTAGATTGCTTGTTTCTATTTTGTTTAGTTGTTTTTCTCAAGTATTGTTTTGTTTTTTCCTTTGGGACACGTTACTTTGTCTCTTAATTTTGAATGAGTCCCTGGGTTTGTTTCTATGTGTTAGGTAGATCTGCTACATCTCCCAATCTTGGCTGATTTGCCTTATGTTAAGTGTAGTGTGGGGCCCAGTGGCCCAGTCTTTGTGTTCACCTCAGCCAGGTGTTCTGGCAGTGTCCCTTGTGTGCGTTGTGTGTGCCCTCCTATTTTAGTTGAGCCTTGATTGCTGTTGGCACATCACTGGGTGGGGTTGACTCTCAGGCTGACTGACTGTGAGGGCTGGATGTGACAATAGCAGACAAATTCCCACATGGAGGGAATCTTTTTAGCAGGAATCTGATAACAGCCAAGTCCATCCTTCAGGTATGTCATTTGTTGAGCTGGTTGGGTGGTGATCTTCTGTAGTCTCAAGCTGACCACCAGGTGTGTTGATTCTGGAGCCTCTTAGGAGGGCTTCAGTGAAGGCCAAAATGAACTGCCATTTGTGCCCAGGTGGGAGCTACAAAGTGATCTGCAGTAGTTTGTTACTTGTACTTTATTTGACGGTGCTCTGGAGAGGCTATGCTGAAAATCGAGGTTGGCCTCCACTAGTACCAGGCTTGGGACCCTTTGGTGTATACCATGATCTGAGCTGAGGCCAGCCACAACTTGTGCCAGGATTTGGCTACTTAATTGAAGCTACGTTCCAAGCAAACACTTATACCAGGCTTGGAGCCACCTGTTGGGAGTTACAGGGCAAGTTGAGACTGGTTGCTGCTTGTGCCAGATTTAGAGCCTCTTAGCAAGTGGTACAGAGCACACTGAAACCAGCTGATGCTTGTTTGGGGTTTGTGTACTTTTGAGAGATTTTAAGAAAGTCTGCAGCACGAGCTGAGGCAGGCCATTTATGTTGAAAAGCCAATGGAAGCAGCTTGGGCACATGAGTTGGGTGAGGCCCAGTCTCAAGGAATCACAGGGTAGGACCATGTTATCCAGGTTAATGTTACCCAGGATTTGGCACCCAACTGACCTGCTGGCTGGTTGGGGTGGAGCTCAACAACGGGACAGTGGCACCTACCAGCACCTTCGTCCCCTGAGGGAGTTGCTCTGGCTCCTGCCCCTTGAGCCCTCAGCCTGGAGCTAGTCAATTCAGCTCCTCCCTGTATATCCCTGGTGCTTTTTTTTTTTTAGCTGTAGCACAGCCCAGTGAGTCCTTGTGCAGGCCCCTCAAGAGGAACACCTGGGACGCCAGCAGCCCTCTGTCTCACTGGATGCAGTGCCTGCTGGTTTGCACAGCCAGATTTGTGTGGACTCCTCTTCCCTGCTCTGGGACCCCTCACTCCACAGTCTACTAAATATCCTTCCCTCTTCTTAATCGCCACACCATGTGTGGGACCAGGCCATTTCTCATCGCCTTCCCTTTTACCAGTCCTGTCGTGGCTTCTACTTTATGTCCTTAGTTACAGGGTTTCTGTTCAGCTAATCTTCAGGTGGTTCACAATGATGATTGTTGTATAATTTAGTTGTAATTTTGATGTGGTTGTGCGAGGATGCGAGCACAGAGTTTACCTACTTTGACATCTGGACTGAAAATGACCTAATGTTTGTCCTACCCAGTTCTTAGACCCTATGGCTGATTACTTGGCTGTGATTAGTCACCTGGGGCAGTTTTTCTATTTCATTATTCCAGTTAAGTGAAACAGAATCAGCAGGGTTCTCTGCATGTATAATCTAATAAGTGAAATTTCAAGTAGTAGGAAGTCATCAGAAAAAAGGTATTCCGTGCCAAACCAAAAAATGGTGAACTTTACCTGCACCCTGCTGCAGCCTTACAGGGTGTGATTGGAAAATATAGAATATGTGTGTGGTGTTGTGGTCTGTGTGAGTGTGTGTGTGTTTCTTGTAAGAAAACCTCCCAACCTAGGAAACATGCAGTCCTGGAGGATAACAGATAGGGAGATCATCCAAGAAATGAGTCCTAACAGACACGACCGTTTGGGGAGTGCCTGTCTTGCCTGTGTTGAGTATTTTAAATGCATTTTTCCTAATTTTTATAATCACAGAAAACATCTGTTGTTATTTGTGCATTTCTGTAGGTGAGGCAGCCGCAGAACAGATCTCACAACTGAATTATGTTAACTCTGAAGTCGTGCTCCTTCCATAAGACCATCCTGCCTCTAACCTTCATAAATCTACCTGTACTGTTATCCATCTGAAATTAAATGACACAGAGCTGCTGAGGATCAAAAGAGCCTCAAAAGATTCGCAGAATTTACTTGTAACCTAGAATCCTTATCACAGATGGTGAACATTTATTTTCTCATTGTGGGTTTCCTACATACAGTTCACTCTTATTATCCTATTTTTTCGCAACAAAATAGAAAATATTGGCTTTCTCTCTACTAGATTCTCAAAGGGGTGAAAATTGGTTCTTGGAGACTAGGCAAAAAAAATCATTTTTTCATGTATAAGGAACATAAACGGACATGTGGTAAATCTGTAGTATTAAAATTTCATGGAACGTGATTAGGAAACAATTATATAAAAAGGAGTCAGGAGATAGGGACAATAATGTAAAAATGGATGAAACACTATGTAGACAGTTTTTTGTTACAAATGCTGACCTCAACATCACACTGATCATAACTTAATGATGCACCTTCTAGGCTTTGCTGGGGGATTTGACCCTCTTAACTCTTCGTTACTCCATTCCATCTCTGCTGAACTTCATGCTGTAGTCATCTCATTTTCTTTTATATTCCATAACTTGGAATTTGAGGAAGACTGTGCTAAAGATATATAATCTAAGGAAAGCTTTTCGTTGTCAGTGTTCTAGCCAGTTGCCTGTGTTTGTCCTATATAATAAAAGGGTAATACGCAAATCGACTGAACGACAGAATGAGCGGTCGCTATGACGTGCACTGACCAGGGGGAAGATGCTCAACGCAGGAGCTGCCCCCAGCCTGCAGGCACCGAGTGCCCAATCGGGCCCTGCCAGCCAACCTCTTGGTCCTTCCCTCCGGCCTGCAGGCTTCGATCACCTGATGGGGAATGGGGAACTGGGGGTGGGTGGCGGTGGATGCGGGCGGCGCTAGGCCAAGGCCCCCGCCCCATCAGTCGCCCCACACACAGAGGGTGACTGATGTCAGGGACGAGGCAGGCAAGTGGGTGGGAATGGCCAACCTCTCGGTCCCTCTCCCCAGCCGCAGGCTCCAATCACCCGATGGCAAGTGGGGAACTGGGGGTGGGGTGGCGGTGGGGGACGGGGATGGCTGCCGGCAGCTGGGAAAGATGGCCCTGATCACAGGCCAGGCCTAGGGACCGTACTTGTGCACGAATTTTGTGTGCTAGGCCTCTAGTCTATACTAATAAAAGGGTAATATGCTAATTAGACCAGGAGACCTTCCAGACGTCCTTCCAGACAAAGCCATGGTGGCGGGGCTGAGGCAGAGGCAGTTGGGGCAATCAGGCCAGGAGGGGAGGGCAG
>NW_005871552.1:262218-302612 GCF_000147115.1 Myotis lucifugus | reverse complement strand
GAGAATGAGCTGAGATGTATGTTCCTCTGCCTCACCTGCCATTTGCCTCACCACAGAGGAAGTTCTCTGTCAGTCTAAGCAGAGGGTTAATCAGCAAAAATCCTATATCAGTGGTTCTCAACCTGTGGGTCGCGACCCCTTTGGGGGTCGAACAACCCTTTCACAGGGGTCACCTAAGACCATCCTGCATATCAGTTATTTACATTACGATTCATAACAGTAGCAAAATTACAGTTATGAAGTAGGAACAAAAATAATTTTATGGTTGGGGGTCACAACATGAGGAACTGTATTTAAAGGGCCAGAGGTTGAGAACCACTGTCCTATATAATAAAAGCCCAGCGACCGAACGCAGAACGACCAGAACAACCGGTTGACCAGTTGCTATGACACGCACTGACCACCAGGGGAGCTGCCCCCTGGTGGTCAGTGCGTTCCCACAGTGGGAGCGCCACTCGGCTGACCGGGATGAGTGGCGCTCTCACAGCGGGAGCAGCCACTCTGAAGGCGGGTCCACAGCCGCTCGGCTGACTAGGATGAGCAGTGCTCCCACAGTGGGCCAATCCCCACAGGCCACACACCCCCACCAGTGCACGAATCCATGCACCGTGCCTCGTGATAATGATAAAATTCCATTCCTAAAAAACCTTGCCAGAGTCATAACTCCCATCTTCAAGAGGATGAAGCAAACCCAAGATGGTAATGCCAGTTGTGCTAGGACTGTGTATGTTTTAAGATGATAGGTGATAATAAGCAAAGACTACATACCAAATTATCAGGCTGTTTGCCCTGCTGTAGTGTTTAGGTAGGCAGCAATATTTAATTGCTCAAATCAGTGATACTCCTTCAAAATTGTATTTTCTTAGAAATGGCAGCAAATTTATCCTTCCTCATGAAACAGTGACTTTCATAAGAACTAATTTGTTAATATATCTGAAGTACTATATGTTTGATATCCATGTATTGCAAAATTTTATAAAAAATGGACTTAAGATATGCTGTGTGATTTAAAATATAGCGCCCTTTAATCTTCCTTTTTTTCAAAATTAAATTATCAGGATCATTAAATTGGGCTTAATAATTATTAAATTATTGGGATTTATCATTACAATTTAGTAATTATCTAAATATTTTATAGTGGTATTTATTATGTTAAAATGAGAAAATTAAGGATCAAATATGTATTTTACTAAAAATATGGTATCCTTAGGAAAAAATTTAGGTGTAACCTGGATTGAAATTTTTCTCCCTAAATACATCCAATGTAATTGACTATGTCTACATAAATTTTATAATATTGTGGTTCACACTGTGTGAAGGAAGCCCCACAGTGTACCCCCATTTGATTCAATGATTGGCTACTCAGAGACCTGTTACAAAGTAGCAAGATGTGGAAGAT
The DNA here is from genome assembly GCF_000147115.1 of Myotis lucifugus. NCBI lineage: Eukaryota > Metazoa > Chordata > Mammalia > Chiroptera > Vespertilionidae > Myotis > Myotis lucifugus. The sequence continues at coordinate 301,213 of NW_005871552.1, read as the reverse complement.
GGAAGAAAAAGGGCATTTCCTCTCAATGGCAGTGTCAGGAATGCCTCCAGAGAAGTAAGACTCAATATTTAGCAGTCTCTTTGCATTCTGTTACTAATTACTTTATTCATTACTTTTGAAAGTTTTCACATTGGTGAACCTTGCCCATTTGGCGATAGTATAAGGTTTTTCTTTATTGAAGTCCAGCATCATACAGCGATAATCTTTTTTATCAGCAGTTCTGTAAGCATATAATAACTCTGCCAAGTTTTAGAGTAGGTCCCTTGAGCCAAGTTTGTTTCTGTTCTAATTCCCTGAAGCCTTTCTTGGATTATTCCTAGTCTCCAAGCCATACAGTTTTTCTCACGCTTATTAAATATCTGTAGTGAGAAAATGGACTTGATTTATGGTACTCTTTCATACTAAAACAGCTCTTTTGAGTGTGCATACACACAGACCCTATGGAAGCAAATTTATCATAGCCAAAGTGACTTTAATCACCTATCATTTGCAGTTAAATGTCACTTGTGACAATAGAGACAAATGACACAGAAGTTGATGTAGCATGTATAGTAAGGAACAAGGGTGGGCCTACTGGAAAGCAGTCCATATGACATCGGTGGGCTTCTCTGACTCAGAGAGAATGCAAGTCTCTTTCTGTCCTTCATTTCTTAACAATCCAGAGACATTATGTGGGGCCGAGCAGGGCAGTGTGGGCATGACCTGGTACAGGGCTTCAGAGGATGTGTGGGATGGGGAGATATCTGCATAGAATTTGGCTACAGTAGTGCCAGTGAGGTGAACAGGATATTCATGTGTGGGGTGGCAGAGACCATGGAAGACAAGGTTCTCATTATAGAAAAGGGTTACAAATGCAGAAAAGAGAAAATTAGAGTGAACCTGTGGCTTTGGATTAGAATTGGAGCCATCAGGGTGATGTCATGATTTTTTTTAAATATATTTTATTAATTTTCCACAGAGAGAAAGGGAGAGAGATAGAGAGTCAGAAATATCGATGAGAGAGAAACATCGATCAGCTGCCTCCCGCACACCTCCCACCGGGGATGTGCCCGCAACCAAGGTACATGCCCCTGACCGGAATCGAACCCGGGACCTTTCAGTCCGCAGGCTGACGCTCTATCCACTGAGCCAAACCGGTTTCGGCATGATTTTTATCCTATATAATAAAAGGCTAATATGCAAATTGACCAAATGGTGGAATAACTGGTTGCTATGACATGCACTGACCACCAGGGCGCAGACAATGCAGTAGCTGTCTCCTGGTGTTCAGTGCGCTCCCACTGGGGGGAGCGCTGCTCAGCCAGAAGCCAGGCTCAAGGCTGGCGAGTGCAGCAGTGGTGGCGGGAGCCTCTCCCACCTCCGCAGCAGTGCTAACGATGTCCAACATCTGGCTTAGGCCCACTCGCCCTAAGCCATCAGTCGGACATCCCCCAAGGGCTCCCGGACTGCAAGAGGGTGCAGGCCAGGCTGAGGGGGACACACCCCCTCCCTCCAGTACACGAATTTCGTGCACCGGGCCTCTAGTTGTATACAAATAATGTAGATGTAAATATAGATCTATATTTCACATCTATTAATATCTAGAAATGTAAATATGTGTGTGTTTGCACACATACATGTACATGAACTCACAGACATACTCCTAACTAAACCTACAGAGAAGGCTGAGAAGGGAATAGTAACACCCTAATAACTGTGAGCACACCTAGCATATAGAGCTTGGTTTCTCAAAAGAGCAGGAAACATAAAAGGTGAGCCTGGAACATCTTGTCCAGAAAGTAAGAAAGTGCTCTAAGAATGATGGGGTCATAACAATAAGAAACTGAAACCAGCTTGATGCTGTACCCACTGGCCAAATCTGGAATAATTAGCATCAAAATAAATAATGATAGGACCATGGTATAACCAATTGAATAAAATAGAAATCCATACCACATCTATATATATAAAAGCCTAAGTGACCATCCAACCAGTAGCTATGACGTGCAATGACCACCAGGGAGTAGACGCTCCGACTGGTAGCTATGACGCGCACTGACCACCAGGGGCGGATGCTCAACTCACGAACTGCCAAGCTGTGGTGACGCACCCGGAACCAGAGAGGAGGGAGCCTAATTCCGGGGTGCATCGACAGAGAACCACCCTCTCACAATCCAGGACCCCTCGGGGAATGTTGGAGAGCCAGTTTCGGCCTGATCTCTGCAGGCCAGGCTAAGGGACCCCACGGTTGCACGAATCTGTGCACCGGACCTCTAGTACTGATATAAAGAAATACCATAAACCAGATAAAGAAAATTCTTATAGTAGTTGTGCCACTAATAATTATAGAAGGAATGATAGAATTTTCAAAATCACCATTTGGCAATCATCATAACCATAAATAATTCAGCCCCATAAAATAATTATGAAGAGGAAAAGCTTTACAATGCAGAAACCTGGCTGATACCACCTTAATTAATCAAAATAAACATTATCAGTTATGAGACAAATTGAATTTGTGTACCACCTGATAGGATACAAAGAATACATCTTTACTTCTGTCTTATTCCTGCCAAATATATTTCTGCCATAACTTGAATCTAATCATGAAGACACATCAGACAAACTCAGATGGAGGGTGATTTTACAAAATAACGTGCCTGTAATCTTCAAAATTCAAGGAAAGAAAAGTGAAGAAAGATGGAAGGGGAAAAAACAAAAGAGGCTTAATAATTCAGTGCCCTGGATAATCCTAGTTTGGATCCTTTTGCTATAAAGGATATTGTTGAGACAACTGGAGAAACTTGAATGGAATCTGTGGATTAGATGGTAGTGATATGTCAATGTTAATTTCCTGATATTGATGGTTATATTATGGTTATATACCGTAATATCCTTGTTTATAGGAATTAATTAGATCACTGAATGTAGAGGGGTATCATGTCAGAGCCCACTCACAGATGGCTTAGTAAAAAATGCTCTGTGAACCTGAAATTATTTCAAATTTTTAAAAATAGCAAAATAAATGTTCTGTCAGGCATATTCACAACTAAAGAAATTATTCCCTTTCAAAACTATAAAGAAAAGACTTTTTATATAAACCTACAGCAGGACAGTGTGTTTTCTTATTGAGATTTTTTACATTTATCAGATACAAAAATAATAAACTTGAAAAGAATTCTTAAAAGAGAAGTTTTGGTTTTTTTTTTAACACACAATTCACACGCAAAACACAAAGCTAGTAAAGAATTGGAAAACGACTGATATATCTGTGTAGGTACTCAGGTTTCTAAACTTGGGGCCTAAAATCAGCTGGGCAGGATCTAAAAAGCAACATCCTGAAAAAGAGAATGTTGGGGATTATTGTTCCTGGTTCTTTTTGCAAGGTAATTAAGAATGTAGGCCCTGGAGCCAAGCTTTCTGTTTGGAACTCCGCCACTAACTATAAGATACAATCTAGATTTTTCTAGGCCTCAGTTTTCTCATCTGTAAATCAGGATAATAATGTTGAATTCACAGGTAAACAGAATCAATGAGATAATACATTCAAAGCACTTAGACTGTGGCACATTGTAAGTACTAAATACAGCTGGCAGCTGCTTTATTATTTCAGGAATAAAACGCTTTCATAAACGCCTTCTTTTATATTGGCTTCCTTCTTCCTCACCAGGTGGAGAATTACTAGGAAGCCATCAAAGTTATGTTCTCTGCTGTTAAACCTGTCCCAAGATCAAACTAAAACCTGGAATTGGAGTGTATATAGGAGACAGCAGGCATTGCAGTGCAACAGGAAAAAAAATTGGGCTTTGGAAAACCCAGATTTTGGTTAAATTTCAGACCTGCCACGTACCAGCTTTTTAACTTTGGTCTTGGTCTGTAAAATGTCTATAATGTACAAAGAATCACAGAGACTGATGGGGGTCAAATGAGATAAACTTTGCAAAACATCTAATAAAAAGACCACCCTAAAAAATGTCTTCAAAAAAGTATGGCTATTATTCTTTTATTTATTTACTGCTTTAAAGGTGCAGGAGCAGTTAATTTAGAAGAATAAAGGTCTTAAGAGCAGAAATAGGAGCAGAGCATCTGAGGGCATTTTTTAGAATCGTGATAGGCTTGCTGTGGCTGTTTGTTCCTGCAGAGGTTTAGACTACCAACGCTGGGCTTAAATTGCTTCAGAAGGAATTTCACTTGACAAGAAACATGTCATGTGCTGTGTAATCCCATTCTCAAGAGACGCTGGAGCAGGATAGATAACTATCTTTCTAGAACAGCATGGGTGTCGTGCACACCAGCCTTGGAACCAGGGACAAAGGATAGACTTCATTTAGTTCCTGTCTGTGTTTAAATGGTGAAGAGAATATTGACTTTTCTGGCTCTAAAAATGTAAACCTTTCTTTATCCAACAGAAGGATCATGTTAGAGTGTTTTCTTTTAAAGAGAAAATGTGCCTCCTTTAGAGAACATTTAGTTGTCCATCTAAAATTAGTGATTCTTGGTCATTGATGTAGGACTTCTTTAGAACTCTTGAGTATTACCAGAGGTAGTTTTCCTGTTGCACTTTCTTCTGCTTTAATTCATTCACTCAGTCATGCAACAAGTACTTATTGAGAACTGATATTCCAGGCACTCTGCTAGATGTTGGTTATGGACTTTATGGGAGCTCTTTGTAAAGGAGTATACTTTGAGTCATTAAAAAAATAATATTCTTTTGGCTACAGTTATAGATATATTTTGGGGTGTATGAAAATAGCCTTAACTCCACCTTTGCCCGGAATTGCCGTCCCTAGATTTCCTTCAAGCAGCATCCCTTGTGTCTAGTGGACAGCAGTCTGTGATCTGCAGAAGTGCCCATTGTTGATAGCTCATAAGAAATTTACTTGGGCTGATCTCTGGACGAATCTGTTAAGAAATAGAAGCTCTCAGTGCCTCTGCTTTTAATACAGGGGAAGAGATTTTTCCTTAGAACAATCATGGCGATGTTAACTCTCTCAGCCGACTAGCGGCACAGAGGGAAAGTGCTGCTCAGGTCTGAACTGGCGAGGCAGAACGCTGCAGTGACAGTACACGTCCCTGTTACAAAGAGCACTGCTTTGCCGGGGAGAGCCGGACGCAGCAAAAAGCACCGCACAAAAGAACTTTGGTAGTGCAGTGCCTGTGTTTTTATCCAGATAGGGTAGTAGCATGTTTATTCAGCGCTGTGCCTCTGCGGAGATAAGACCCGCTTCCTTCAGATGCCCTGGGCTGCTGTTTGTTTAGCTGCAGAACTTAATGAGTAATGAATGTGCTTGTCTGGCTGATAGAAAGTATTTCCACAGGCTGTGGCTGTGTTTATAGAGAGCCAGAGAGAGACCACAGGCAGCAATTTGTCGTCTTAGGTATCAGCAAAGTCTTCTCTTTTAACAACTAGAGGATTTATTTTTAACTGCTTGACTCAGTGTTTGTCAGATGATTCGGACCATCAAACTGCAGATTGAAGTGCCCAGAGCAGGGGAAGCTGGAATGGCAAAGGAAAGGGGCTGGCTGGGAAAAGGGGTGGGATTTCAGCATCACCGTGCCTCCGCAACTCTGCCTCCCAATGTGGGAGAGAGTTTAGGGCTTCCAGCAGCATGAGTGTCTGTGCAGGTCAGGCTGGGAACCAAAGGCTGAGTGATGGCTGCCTTCAGCGGGGTAAAGACATAATTGCCCACTGGTGATTGGGATCTTGTGAGGAGGCGCCCGGCACCCAGGGACCTGAGTATTTTGAGCACCGGTCTCTGCTGATCGGCAAATTGAGCTCTTCTCCTGCTTGATGCTGCCTGTCTCCAGAAGCCTCTCACCATGATCGATAGCTCCAAGAAGCAGCAACAGGGGTTCCCAGAGATTTTAACTGCTGGCGATTTCGAGCCATTAAAAGAAAAGGAATGCCTTGAGGGGAGCAACCAGAAAAGTCTCAAGGAAGGTCAGTGTTTCTGTGGACTGGGCCAAAACTGCCAAATCCCTTTCCCCTCAGCCAGCCTGAGCGTGTCTGTCTGATCACCATGCGTGTCTCTCTCTGTTCCCTGCTGTACTTACACAGTCTAAGTTGTTTGAAATGAAAGCTTAATGCTGTTCTTGGTAGCACTCTCTAAAGATTCATTAACTGATAGAACTCTAGGGATTTGCAATAATATAGTAAGGGGACTTAGGAAGCCAGTCCTCATTTCACTAAAATCCTTCCAGGTTCATTTTGTATGTTTTCTCATGTTCTCCAAATTTTTTTGTCCCCCCCCCCTCCTTAAGAGAGGCCATTTCCTTTTCAATATTATTCAGAACACTGCTTCTTTTATGTTTACAAATACATAATTCCAGGAAACTCAATTTTTTTCTAATTAGCATGTTTATGGTTTTTAGTGTTTAAAACGAGGAAGGTAGCTATCTCTTAATTATATCTTTAAATCATTGGTTTAATTGGTTATAATGCATACTGTATTGTTTTGTTTTTAAACACACATTGCAGTTTTGTGGTTTTGTAACAAAGCAGAATAAGCTTAAGAATACCGTCAATTATTGTTCGTGACCACTGTATTAGTTTAAGAAAATGGCCAAAGGTATGGGCATTGCTCACCTGTGTCCTGGCCTACTGTGACAAGACCAGTGCATGCATGCTTTACCGTAGCAGCTGGAGGTCAAGGGCTGTGGTATAAAAAATTCAGCATCTCTAGAGAATAAGTTTTTCCTAAATTTGAGATGTGCAGATCATCTAACTCAATACTTGTTTAACCTGAATTTTGATTTTCTAATGTTCTTTGGAAGGAAAAACCCACAATAACCTCTTTTTCATTTTATCTGCTTTCAGCTCCTGCCATGAGCCACCCCCTCACCTTTCCACTCGCTCTTACTCATCTTATACAGACCCAGAGAGTAAATGTAGAGTTATCTGCCTAAGTAGCAGCTTGAGCTTCTTCCAAAAGGATATTCCTCCATTTTTTAAAATTTAAATTCTTTATTGTTTAAAGTATTGCATATGTCTCCTTTTCCCCCCATTGACCTCTCCCCCGTATTCCTCCATTTTTGCTCATTTAGAATATGAGCATGATAGATTGTTGAGATTTAAAAGATAATAATGAGAAACAATAGTTAAACTTGCTAGAGTTGAACTACTTTTGGGTATAGGTAGGAAAACATCTAGATCGAAGCAAATGACACACAATGAGGTATAAATAGCTGTTGCCAAGAACCAAACAATGGGTTGCCTCTGCTTGTGCACAGCAGGCCTTACTGTAAGTCATTATAGAAGCAATACCGGTGGAGTTTTTAGGAGACATTCTGGACACTCACTAAGGGAAACGTAAAATTTTTTAATCATTCGCTTAAAAAAAAAGTTAAGAATGCTCTATTTAAAACAATTTTTGTGCTACTTGAAAAACTGAGAAAGGAGAGGAAAATGGAATAGGAAAAATAAAAAGATGTCACAACAGCAGAATATGATAAAGGAGCATAGAAAGCAAGGATTAAAAATACAGGGGAATTATCAACATGAACAGCAAAGTAGAGTTGAGATAATTACATAATGTATGGATTGTTTCCCTAAGTCGTGACCATGTGTGATAGCGTGATGTCAAAAGAGCAAGAGCATGGACTCTCAAGTGAGATACATACTTGGGGTCAAACCCCAGGCATACCATTTTCTCGCTCTGTGACCCTAGACAAGTTTTGTACAATGAGGAGAAACAATATTTACTTCATAATGTTTTTATAAGATGCCTGGTTTAATGCCAGCTTATCATCCCTCTTCTTATATTCTTTAACCCTTTGTTATTTTTCCCTTCTATTTAAAATTAAATTTTTGAGATCCTATATACATTGACAAAATATAGAAGTATTCTGTATTTTACCGTCATGTAAATTCATGGATATAAAGAGGTAAGGGGAGAGAACTTTCATATTTTAAAACACTCCACAGAAAGATTGGATGATAAAATTCACCTGTCTCACCACAGTTGCACTGAACTGGGTTTTGCTTTATATTTCAGCAGACTGTATTTCTACTCATTTTCTGGTACAGATAGTGCTGAGGGCAAAAAAGCATAGAGAGATGCTGAGGGTGATTTGTTACTGGAGTAGTATGAAAATACTTTGGTTCCCATGCAAGATTGAACTGGTGGAATTTAGTGTGTCGCAGTTACTGCCTACAGATGAACACCAATGGTCAGCTTATCAGACTCATAGAATAAAACAAGAAACAAGCCACTGCAGAGCTTCATCTGTTTTTAAGCATGGAGTCAGACGTCACTTGTATTAATCCATACAAATTGGCTACAGTTGTTCAAACACTAAAAGGCCCTAGTCCCATGGTCGGCAAACCACGGCTCACGAGCCACATGCAGCTCTTTAGCCCCTTCAGTGTGGCTCTTCCACAAAATACCACGTGCAGGCGCACGTACAGTGTGATTGAAACTTCGTGGCCCATGCGCAGAAGTCGGTTTTCGGCCTGGGCAAGTCTATTTTGAAGAAGTACTGTTGATATTTGGCTCTGTTGACTAATGAGTTTGCCGACCACTGCCCTAGTCTAATTAGATCCTATGCTGTTTTCTCAAAAGAGACAAATATGTGACTGTCAGTAATGTCTAATGGTTCATGCCTCATCTGTTAAGGGGACACACAAAATATTATATTTTACATCAAGAGTGTTTGGTTTTCCATTCGTTTTTGGCAAAGTTGGTTTTTGGTTTTGTTTTTATGAAAGAACAACCTTTGGGATTATTTTTAATGTCTGGATCGTAAGTTTCTAGGTAAATGAAGAAAGGATAAATTTGGGTCCATTTAGTTCTAATCAGAGACACAGCTTGGTCTCACTGGTGTTTCTGACATGTGTCTACTGTAGGGATTAGAGGTCCTCTCTGCTTCTCAAGTTGTTGGTCTAGTTCTTGTTTATATTGGGATATTTTGGAATTCTTATTATTGCTGAGAGTACTAGTTAGCTGAAATAATTATGGGGGTGGGGGGAGAACAGACTTCATCAGCAGCAATCATATGTTTTAAGAGTTTGTGTGACACCTTAACAGAAAATTTAGTAATGTCTATTGAAAATGTTTGTGTGTACTGCCAATGAGTAGTTGTCATCACATGCCAGAGAATTGTTTGGATAATAAAGCATATCACCTCACACTTTTGCTAATGCTTGTATAAGCTTTTTTATAACTATATCAACCCATGTGTGTAGTTGGAGAATTTAATTGTTTTTTGCTTTAGCAATAAATGTCATGAATTCTAATCAAATTCAAAAAGGAAATTTTCCCTAGGAAAATTTAGAATTTCTTAACTTTTGTCAGGGCAGCATTAGGGATTCTTAACTTCTGCCTTATCAACAGAAGGGTTAGAACATTTTCAAATAATGTTCACCATGGATGAGATTTAAATTTAATTTCTGATTCTACAGCTAAAGAAGGATATTACAAATCATTGACTTGACAACTTGAGAATCAATAATTATGACTTTTGAGGGGAATCAAATAAATCGAGATGATTTAATTCAGATAAATGGTTTAATATAACTCATTAAGATATTGAATTATAATACCAGTGCTACTAGCTAGTAATATCCCATATTTATCAAGACAAAATGGTAGCAAATAGAAGATTTAGCATTCAATATACAGAGCTCTCTAATGGTAAAAATGAAATACCACAGAAAGAAAACTGGGTTGTGTATTAATTACCTGGACTAAAGTAACTTGCATTCAGTGTTTTTTAACCAATCAAAGTGATTTCTTGCTCAAAACATAGTCCAAGGTGGATTGGACAGCTTAGTCACCTGTCCTCCAATAAGTGACTTGGGGAACTGGGCCTCTTCATTGTGTGGCTCAGTCATGGAGGTGGAGGGAGGAGTTACAGATTTGGAGGACCACATTCCTAAGCACAGGCTAATAACAGTTAATAACAGTTGAGATAATATCTGTAAAAGTTTGTGGTACAGTGTGTAGTAGACAGTGTAGTAGATTAATGTGGTATACTGGGACATGGCTATAGTAGATCTGTTTATGGAAAAAATGCACCTTTGTCTGACATTATTATGAGTAATCCAACCTGAGGAAATAGATTAAATAAGTACTTATATTGAATCACCAAAACTTTTTTAAGTGATGGAAATCATCTCAGACATACTCTACCTGTGCTGTCCTTTAGCCACATGTGGTTATTTAAATTTAAAATAATTAAAATGAAATATAATTTTCAAAAATTTAGCTCCTTAATTACTGGTGCATGAGCCACATTTCAGCTACTCAGTAGCCATATGTGGTTAGTGGCTACTATATTGAACAGTGTAGACTATAAAACATTTCCTTCACTGCAGAAAATACTATTGGACAGCACTGCTCCCCCCTCCATGCCTTTGCTCACAACATTCTTCTCACCCCAGTTTGCAGGTCCAAAGTGTCTTTAAACCTAATCCTCATGCCATTTCCTAAAGAAAGTCACTTGATCCTGTCAGTTAAAAAATAATTTCTTCTCTCTTGTATATTCCTGTTAACTTGATCTGCATCTCTTTCCTTAAAAATTTCACCTTTTGCCACTATGATATATATCTGTACTGTCTTCATTATTAGACCATAGTATCTCTTGGAGATAGAATCATTGTTTGGATCATTTACTACCTCACCCCCTTGTCCTGCATCTCATTGACACATTATTATTATGTGGCAATTATTTAAAGAGTATTTATATACAGCCCTGCCTCTTAAGCAATATAATTTGAACTATTACCTTCAGATATAATTTATAATTCAATTATAAGATCATGGCTAGCCCAAAATATAATGTATTGGTGTCTTAAGGCATTGTGTACAAAATATTTGCCCATGCATAGAATGATCCCTGAATCATTACTAGATTACTAGAACTATTATTTATTGTTTGATTTTTGTCATCTGCCACTTCTAGCTGCTCTCCCTTTTCTGATTTGCTGCTTCTAATCTTCTTTAAATTAAGCAACAAATTAACAAACTGTAATAGTGGAATCCTGATTCTGTTGTTTATTCAACTGCTATGTATTGAGCCATAGCAGAGAAACAATCAAATAGGCAGTTGAAATAAGGCACATTACTCATGAATTTTACAACATCTATTTTGATTTCTCTGGGAATTTCTTCTTTCTTTGTTTTCTGCCAGTGTTCTACACAACTGAAAGTGTCATACAAGCGAGGTATCACTAAATTAATGTGTGTGTTTTTAAGTAAATTTGAAAAGTAAGTTATGGTCTTTATAATGAACTAGAGGCCCGGTGCATGGATTCAAGTACTGGTGGGGTGTGTGGCCTGCAGGGATCAGCCTGCTGTGGGAGTACCACTTATCCCCGTCAGCCAAGTGGCGCTCCCACTGTGGGAGGGCACTGACCACCAGGGGGCAGCTCCTGCGTCAAGTGTCTGCCCCCTGGTGGTCAGTGCGTGTCATAGCGACTGGTCGACTGGTTGTTCTGGTCGTTCCGCTGTTTGGTCACTGGGCTTTTATATATATAGATTCGTCTCCCCAGAATGTGATTCAACGTTTCTTTAAAAAAACAGTACGTGCTCCTTTTGAGATGAAATTACATAATTTAGTTTTTTATTAGAAATAATTTCATTTGAGTGCTTCTGCATAGCATCATGCCAGAAGTTGTAAACCTCTTTTAGCCGCAACATTCAGGGAGCTCACAGCCTAAAAATCAAGAAACTAAATGGTAATATAAGAGTTAAAATATGCACACACATAAAGGAGGTACAAAAGAGAACCATGTCTGCTTTGGTCCAAATGCGATTACCAACTGTGAGGGCCAGCCTGTCTCTTGTGTTTGAGAACTGTAGTCATCTACACCCTTGATGTCACCAGTGGGCAGGCCCCTTACTACTTCCATGAAACATATTCCTCCAGGGTTTCCTATCTCAACTAATGGCACCTCTGTCTACCCATTGGCTCACACCAGAAACCTCAGTGAGAGTGACCTCCTCCTCCTCACCAAATCCTATTACTAAATCTGTCAGTTCTACCTCAAAAAATATTTATCCACAACACTGTTCAACCACAGGTACCATCCTTCCTCAAATAGTCTTTTTTGTTTGTTTGTTTGTTTAGTTTTAAAAATATAATTGACAGCATATTATAAGTTTAAGGCATGCAGCATAATGATTTGACTTACATATATCATGAAATTATTACCATGATAAGTTTAGTTAGTATTCATCCTCTCATGTAGATATTAAATAAAAGGAAAGAGTCTTTATAGAAATCTTTACTCAAGTAGAGATAGACCTGCAGCTGATTCCTCCCCACCCACTCACCCCCTTTACTGAGGCCCTGCCTCTGTCTCAGAAGCATGTGGTACTCCTCTCTCCCTCTGTTATTCTCTCCCAGAATGCCTCTCCCCACCCATCCCACCCCCAACCCCCCACCCCATTAGCCTGAACTGCAACTCACCCTTCCACCTGCGTCATCATGCATGGTTGCTATGATATTAGGTTAGCACACAAGTTATGACAGTTTTGGGTTCTCTTTATGTTTTGGTGGACAGACTGGCGTGCGCGCGCACGCGTGTGTATGTGTGTGTGTCTGTGTGTGTGTGTGTCAGTGTGTCTGTGTGTGTGTGTCCATTCATATATATATGAATGGCTATATGTATACATGCATGTGCGCATGTGTGTGTGTGAGTCCCACTCCTAAATCCACAAAATTGGAAGAAGGACCAGGATACTGGGCCAGGATGAAGTGACCTAAAGAGAATAGCATGTACTTTCTATAATGGGAAAAATTGGAGGTAAAGAACATTCTATTATTTTCCTGTTTCATTGTTAATTGTCCTTTTGTTCAAGGAGCCTCCCTTAGGAATTTACATCAAGACATTTCAGAATCTTTTATACAACATACATTTTCCCATTTCAGAGGAATTAGGAAGGAATTCAGGGAGCTCACAGCCAAAACTTACCATGGTAATAATTTCAGAGGAATTAACTTATAAGCGCCTCTACCTAGAGCCGCACACTAAAATTCTAATATAGTGGTAGAATGTAGAATTTCTGATTGCCCCCAAATAAGAAAAATAAACATTATCTCCTTTTAGAACCATATAGGGTAAGAAATTAGAAGTTCAGGTACAGAACCAGCATGTTACTACAAATTAAATATTGTCAGATAAAATAAATCAAGTATTGTTTTAACCTCTGTACATTGCTGGTGATCAGACACTTAAGTGGATGATGTTGCTTTTGAAGTGTTTGTGTTGTTATACTTCAATTTATCCCACTGTGTACTTTATTTTCACTACTTTTTAACCAAATGAGATTTTTTAAAGTGCATACATGTACACGTATAATACCTCTCTATATGTTGCCACAGGCTAATGTTATCCCTGCCATTCTGTACCAGGCCCCTGGCTTGACATCACGTTGTCATACCACGAGAAGCATACTTAAATTCATTCCAGTGTTTGACAAAAAGGAGAAGGGAATTTGTGTGAAGGTATGATCAGTTTAAAGAAACATGCCCCATTTTTAGCAGTCTGTTTCCATGGTAACAGAAGCAGCAGCCAACCGGAGTTATCAAAGTGCCTGTAAATTTCCAAGGCACAGTGTTGAAAACATTGTCTTCCTGACCTCATGCTGCAGATTAATGCAGGAAACCTACAGTGTGTTAGCCTAGACTGTCCGCATTTACTTTTTACTTCATTTTTGCTCTTTAATTCCTAATAGAGGGTAAAAGCTACATTCTAGACAACGACGTCCTTACCAGCAAGGGTCGGTCAGTGGTTTAGAATTCTGCAGTTTGTACCACCTGCCTCTTCCCGCACAGGACAAACCACCATTTTATTTTTGGCCTCTTGCTTTCCATTTTCTAAAATTACTTCAAGAACCTTATTTTTTTAATTGGCAAATTAGACCCCTGAAAATACAGCCAGTCTGTAATCTTTGGCTGCCACTTTTTATCATCTATGAGAGTACTTAGTGTTTTTCTCTTCTTTAATGCAGCATGAATTTCACATTAATTGTAAGTAGAGATGAAAAGAAATTAGTATCTACCAGTTTTTCGTGGTGCCCTTTACTCCTTTTCCCTTCACTTGCCCTTTTTAGCCTTCTTGTACCCTTCAGAACAATGTAATTCAATTTTGTCTTCTGTTCTACCACCAACATCAATTCAAAAATACCCCGAGCCTCAAATTCATATAACAAAGCAAAACAGCAATGGTTCTGCCCCATGATAATCACTTGCGCATAGAAAATCCTCTTGGTGATTTATTCTTAAATTTGGCATAGTATTCTCTTTCCTTAGAAAATAGTAACTTAATTATATACCAAGTATACCATGCAAATTGAGTAAAACATGTTTATTAAAACTTCTATATGGTGAGCATTGTAGAAAGTGCTACAATATAGGAAGAGGGCTAGAAGGGGAAATAGAGGCCAGAAAAAACAACAAAACCTAGAATTCAGTATGACCAGGAATATATAATGTAGTTGTTATTGTAGTTATCAAATCATTAAAAGATAAAGACACCATTTGTGGTTAATGGAATTATGGTGGTGAGAGGGAGGGTGGGTGAAAAATAAGAAAATCTAATTACTGTGTAATTAGTTTCTTAAAGTCTTTTCTAGCAATTTATCTTTTGTAAATTAAAGTAAAATTCACATAACATAAAAATTAACCATTTTAAAATAAAATAATTCAGAGACATCTAACGTTCACAGTGTTGTGCAACCACACTTCTCTCTAGTTTCAAAACATTTTCATCACCCCAAAAGAAAACCCTGTAACCATTAAACATTTACCCCCATGCCCTTTTCTCCCCGGTCCTGGTAACCAACAATCTGAGCTCTCTGGGTTTACCAGTTCTGGATATTTCACATTTCTGGAATCCTATAATATGTGATCTTTTGTGGCTGGTTTCTTTCACATAGCATAATTTTTCTCAGGTTCTTCTGTGTTGTAGCATATACCAGTATTTCATTTCTTTTTATGGCTGAATAGTATTTCATTGTATGGATAGATCACATTTTGTTTATTCATGCATCTGTTGATCTTTTCCCACCTTTTGTCCTGTTCCCATGTGTTTCGCTATTGTGAATAGTGCTGCTGCGAACATGTGTGTACATGTATCTGTTTAAGTGCCAGATTTCAATAATTTTCAGTTCACCTAGAAGTGGAATTGCTGGACTACAACTGTTGTTAACTAAAATCTATATATATATAGAAGCCTAAGCGACCGAATGACTGTTCAACTGGTCACTATGACGTGCACTGACCACCAGGAGACAGACGCTCAATGCAGGAGCTGCCCCTTGGTGGTCAGTGTGCTCCCACAGCAGGAGTGCCGCTCAGCTGACAGCCCATCCCGCCACCCACCAGCCCTGTTGCAGCCACTCACTCCCTCAGTAGTCCTGCAGGTTCAATCTCTGGAAAATGGGCCAGACACCGACAGACCAGTGCCACCAGCACGATCCCAACAGCTCCTCCAGCCTCCTGGAAGTCGGCCTCGGGCACCGCAGCTACTTCCCCTTCCTAGACGCTCCACAAGGAAGAAATGATATAAAAGTGTCCGTCAGGTGGCTCCCAACAACTGGCACAAACATCAGCGGGACGGGTTTGGACCCTGGGCTGGCAAGGGTGTCCCCACCACCTGCCTGGAGGGCCGATTGCCCCCCCCCCCCACACCCTCGGGACAGGCACCAGACGCAGGGCTCACAGCTGGCAAGTGCCACTGCGGTGGCGCGAGCCTCTCCTGATCAGGACTGACTGGGTGCAAGCCCGTGGCAGGCGCAGTAGTGCCGAGATGAGCGGGAGCAGCAGGCAGGAGCGGCAGGCAGCATCGGACTGCCGGTTTCGGCCCAATCCCCGCAGGCCACGCCGAGGGCCCCTGCCCATGCATGAATTCATGCACTGGGCCTCTAGTCTATAATAGTCTATAATAATAAAAGGGTAATGTGCTAATTAGACCGGATGTCCTTCCAGATGAAGCCAGGGCTTGGGGGAAGCCCAGGTCCCGGGTGCCTACTGGCAGCCGGAGTGAAGCCCGGGTCCCGGGTGCCTGCGGGCATCCGGAGGGAAGCCAGCCCAGGTCCCAGATGCCAGAGGGAAGCCAGTGCCGGCAGCCAGGGATGAAAGGCCTACTCTTGCACGAATTTCATGCATCAGGCCTCTAGTTTTATATAATAAGCTTTAAAAAGAACTGCCAAAGTTCTAATTTCATATCTCGTGGTCTTCTCTTATAAAAATGATACAGTTCAGAGCCAATGAGTGACTTGCCAGCTTCCTGACTGACTTCTCTCCCCCAAGCTATTGTCATTATTAGTTGGAGCTTCTCTGTAATAAATAACCGTGTTTCTTTTCAACTTGCTCTTCACTGTCTGCAGTAATATTTCAGACCTCCTTCACTGGCCTCAAAACTAACTTTTCCTTCATCTCACTTTCAATAGATGACCTTCTTCTCCTCCTCTGAGAAAATAAAAGCCATCATTTGGACGTCCCATACCAAATCTATAAACCTATCTACAGCTATATCCAGTCATAGCTGCCCTTCTATTATAATAGAAGCGTCTCTTAACAGAGGCTGTCCTTGTATGCTCTGCACCTCCTTCTCTTCAAGGGACCTACTGCCTCTTAGTCTTTTGTTCATTTTCATCCCTATTCATCCCTATCTTTTTTCTTCCTTTCTCTTTCCTTCCCTTTCCTCTCTCTTGCTCTTTATCGGTTATAGACTTGCTCAAGTATGTTCCAACCTGAAGTTCCATGCCTTCTCAAGCTTTTCACCCTCTTTCCTACCCTTCATGGGCAACATCTTTAAAGTATTGTTTCCATTAACATCACTCACACTTTTGGTCCTTCTTTATTCCTTAACCTCCTCCAGTATGACTTCCATTCATCACTCTGAAGAGTAGCTCCTCCATGTATTAAAACAGCAATATTTAACCCTGTTGATCATGAATCCCTTCTAGAAACACTTTATACACACCCTTCAGGCTCCTCCTCCTCCTCCCAGGCAGCTTCCTCTGTCTTCTTTGTTGGATCTTCATCCCCTAGCTGATCTATAAATTGTTAACTTTCCTCAGAGCATAGTCCTGGGCTTCTTTTGCCTTTTCTTTGTATATTCTCTACCTTGGCAAATACTACATATGTCACAACTTCCAAATTTCAATCTCCTGGCAAGACCTACCTTCTGAAATCTGGACCCATACAGCCAGTTGTCACTTGCACATTTCTACTTCCAATTCCAACATATCCAAGACTGGACTCCCTAATGACCAACTTGTGCTCTTTATCTCAGTAAATGGTTCAGGTGCTTAAGCCAGAAACCCAGGTGTCATTTTTATCTCTTTCTCCTTCAAATACAATATCCAGCCCCTACCACATCATGTTGCTTTTATTCTTAACTAGAGGCCTGGTGCACGAAATTCATGCACTGGGGTTGGGGGGGAGGGTGTCCCTCAGCCCAGCCTGCACCCTCTCTAATCTGGGACCCTCGGGGGATGTCCGACTACCGATTTAGGCCCGAGAGGGATCGGGCCTAAACCGGCAGTCAGACTCCCTCTCACAATCCAGGACTGCTGGCCCCCACCACTCACCTGCCTGCCTGATTGCCCCTAACCACTTCTGCCTGCCAGCCTGATTACCCCCTAACCACTCCCCTGCCAGCCTGATGGATACCTACTGCTCCTCTGCCGGCCCGATCGCCCCCAACTGCCCTCCCCTGCTGGCCTGGTCCCCCCTAACTGCCTTCCCCTGCTGGCCTGGTCTGCCCCCAACTGCTCTCCCCTGCAGGCCTTGACCTCCCCAATTGCCCTCCCCTGCAGGCCCGGTCATCCCCAACTGCCCTCCCCTGCTGGCCTGATCGCCCACAACTGCCCTTCCCTTCTGACCATCTTGTGACCACATGGGGGCGACCATCTTGTGGGGGGGGCGTGATGGTCAATTTGCATATTACCTCTTTATTATATAGGATAGATTTCAAATCTGGTCATTATCTCTCTCAGCTATTGGAGTTGAAGAAAAAAATGAGAAGTCTTATGCTTAAGTTTTTTACCCTGGAACAGTGGTCAGCAAACTGCGGCTCGCGAGCCACATGTGGCTTTTTGGCCCCTTGACTGTGGCTCTTCCACAAAATACCGACTTCTGCACATGGGCCACAAAGTTTCAGTCGCACTGTCCGTGCGCACCCGCACGTGGTATTTTGTGGAAGAGCTACACTTGAGGGGGCCAAAGAGCCGCATGTGGCTCGTGAGCCACGGTTTGCCGACCACTGCCCTGGAACATCAGAAAAATTCTACCAAATTTATGTAAATAAATTTATGATTTACAAGAGAAAGCTTAATCTGAACTTCTAACAACCACTCAAACCTAGCCCCATCACTTTACTAATTCCTTTGATATCTTTTGGTCCCTTACTGCTTATTTATTGTACCAAATTTTACTATTATTTTGGGCTTATGTAGCCAGTTTTAGGTAAGTGGAAGTGAATTTAAAGTTACTTTAAAACATGATTATGTATATTGTGGGGAAGGGATGAACAAAAAGATACTCTCTTACCCTGTAAGTGGGAATATAGATTGGTACAACCATTTGGATTGCAATGTGCCCTATGAAATTTTAAATTATTAAAAATGTAGTGTGTGTTTATAAACTCAAAAGATGATAAAAAATGAATCAGGAGAATCATTGCAGCCTTATTATAATAGCAAGAAATCGCAAAACTTAAAAGTGTATAATTAATACACCCAAGTGTTAGATACAGCCATTAAGAATGAGCTAGATTTCATGTTTTTTGAAATATGTTTTTATTCATTTTAGAGTAAGGGAGAAGGAATCAGAGAGACAGAGAGAGAAAGGGAAACCTCGATGTGAGATAGATACATTGATTGGCTGCCTCCTGTTCACAGCCCTAGGGGGGATCGAACCTGCAACCTAGGTTTGTGCCCTGACTGGGAATTGAATGGCAACCTTTCAGTGTACGAGATGACGCTCAACCAACTGAGCCACACCAGCCAGGGCTACATTTCATGGGTTTTTTTTTAAGCAAACCCTAAACTATATGACTAGTATGATCCCACTGCATGTGTTTCCTTTGCATAGTGCAGATTTAATATTGTCGGAATATTCACAAAACATTCTCTGGAGCCCTAGAAATTTAACAGTGGTTACTTTGTGGAGAAGGACTAGGGTAGCATGGACTGACTTTCACTTTTCTTTTTAATACTTTTTTTTATCTGCATGTGTTACTGGTATTTTAACAAATAAAAATAGAATTTTTTTCTAAAACATTGATTTTTAAATAGAGGTATTAGTGGTACAAATAGTAAGGCATTTCTGAGTCCCAAGCTCAGAAGCAAACACTTCAGGATGTGACTTCTTACCCTTTAACTGCAGAATAAATCATATACAGCAAAGAACTGTAAATACGTGAGTCTTTGTAGAATTACATTTTTAAATCCTGTTGATAATGGGGTGTGGAAGTAGGGAGTATATCTCCCCTTCAGTTTTGTTGTAAACCTAAAACTGCTCTAAAAAAAAAAAAAGTCTTTTTAAAAAATCCTTATGGCTTTTTTATCTTTGAAAAAAAGTGGTTCTCTTCAGCAAGTATGTAAAGTAATAGCAGTAATAGTAACAATAATTAACAATTTAACATTTATTTTTAAGGTAAAGGAAGAGCAGTTCATCAATCTTTTGCCTTTTCAGTATAAATCTTTAAGCTGTCATTTTGCCCCTCCCGAATAATCAAATGCAGTTGTAAACTTGACTGCTGAGCTGCTGCTTGATAAAACACTGAACCAGGATCGCACGGGGCCTCAAACTTCTCCTAATGTGTTACTCAGGGGCCGGTTCGTCCCTCTTGTGTCTAAATTCAAAAGATGATGTGAGAATGTTGGCTTTTCTAAATTGTCTTGTTTTCATAGGATCAGGCCTCTAATTTAATACTATTTAAACAATACATAATAAATGTTTGCCAACCAACCACTTCATTCATTTATATATCTGTTTGAAAATATTTTTTTAAAAAATAACTGAAATCAGGTTCTGTTTTTGGCCTGAAACTGATTCAGAGTCAATACATAGTCAATTCCAAGTGTGTTCCTTAGTTTTCCATCTTTGCTTTTACCTCTGGTTTACCCAACCGTCCCTTGACCTACTCAGGTATTTTTTGTTTTTTTCACCCCTCATGATTCTGCAGTTTTTCTGTCCAGCATCTTATAATTAAATAATATACATTGGATCCTCTCTAGCTTGCAGACAGCTGCTCATCTGCCCTCCCCTCTTCAACACACCCTCCTTCATACCCCATAACTAGCTATTTATAAAGAGTTTTCAAGACCATGGCTGCCTGCCATTCTGCTTCCTAGGAAGTATCATTTCTGCCTTGTTTTTATAATATACAGTCCTCGGATGTCCCCTTGCAAACCTGGGCCAAAACTATGCTTTGTTTTGGCTTATTCAAGTCATGCTGAATCGCTATATATTACTATTAAAATGTTGCATAATAGGGGTTTTTTTTCTTTAGAGTGAAAAAGCACTTTAATTACATCATATTAAGGAAACATTCCAAACATTCTACTTATAGAAACAAAAAAGAATAGACATATCATTCTATGTCTATTCACAAAGCAGCTGGAAACTTTGAAGTGGGTATAAGTGTTACGTGAAAGACAGCATGATATTTTAAGGTTTTTCATACTGGAGACTAATCCTAAGATTTTGTTCTAAAAGCACTTTAAACCATTTAAGAAGCAGGAGAAAGGAACTAAAAGTAGGTACTTTTAAATATCTGAACTATTTATGATGCTGAGTAAGAATGACATTTTATCTTTACCATTAGATAAGCTACCTTTCATTTTTTAAAATGGTCTTTAAAATCAAATTTTTACTTTTCCTATATAAAAAAAAGAGCAAGTTCAAAAACACTTCTGTTGACACAATATTGTTTTTATCCGTTCTAACCAAGAAAACACTAAGTAGAATTTTCAAAATTATATGCAGTTTTCTTTGTTGAAATGTAATAGGATACCATGAATGTTAGCCTTAAGAGATAATGACACATCACCTTAGAAAAATCCAATAATGAATTAAAATTTTTATCTCTAAATGCAATGGGTATAAAGTAGTATGTATTTATATTCTCACTCATCTATAATTTCAAAGATGATACATATATCATGGCCAGCAAGTGGCTCTAGAGCCTCATCTATTGATGAGGGCCCTTTTCATGCCTCTTGTGAGTTTTATAATCAGGAAATACAGAACTATTAGAGAATTCTGAACTTATAGGACCTGTTTTTGCACTGAGAATACATACTAGCTCTATAGTGAGGTCTACATACTTTATTCCTGCCTCCCCTTTTTGGAGAAAATTAAACAGGTTTAAACCCAAACATTTTAAACTTAAGAACTTCTTAGAACCATAAGTTTGATTATTTTTGTTTATACACTTTTCAAAGATAAAAACAGTCTTTGAAAATGTTCAAATGTGAGCAATTATAACATGAATTCTCTTTCAACCCTATCACTATGTCCTTTGTTTTCTGAAAAGATGTAGCTGCTCACTCAGTGTTTTGAACTTTTTTTTTCTCCCTGAGAATTCTATAGACTTGTAATTATTGGCAAGACGGCCATGGAGGATACTGGATTTTTGTCAATTAACTAATTAGGGTGGAAGCTATGTCAGTCCTGCTCGTGGGTTCAGTTTTCAGACACAAGGCCATTGCCAGGAAACTGTCTTCTTAGGCAGCTGTACTACCATCACCACCCACCTGCCACCACAGAAAGGCAGTGCTGGACCAGTGCCTAGTCTTTAGTTTTTAGAAATGCAATCTTATCAACACAGGCAGTGTCAGGTTTTCCAGAGATCAGCCAGTTTATTCATTGTTCTTAAGAAACGACGACTGTGCAATAGGCGCAGCAGCGTGCAGTGATCTGGGCCTTCCCTGCCTCTGTGCAGACATGAAAGTGGAGGCTCCTACGAGAGGAAGAAGATCTCTAGGCTTCATTCATATAAGTCCCAGAGAAACTCGATAAAAAATCTTGATTCCACAACCACGAATGTTTCTGATCATTAAGAGAGGGTCTTCTCCCTTCACAGTACAGGATAAACATCGCCCAATTCTGCCCAATTCTAGTTTTCCCATGTTGTGGGACAATGAGCTGTCTACATCATTCAAGCCTTGTTCTTCCCAGCCTTCAGCATTCTGTAAGATGCAGATATCAGTTGTTATTTATTATATATTGAATTTTTATGAATGTGATGAGGGGGAAGTACTAAACAGAAGTTTGATATTTTCCATAATTATGAGCCTGTCCCTATTTGATGGGTACTTTTTATAACCATTAGTTGTTCTCAGAAGAGCCTCTATCAGGTTATGAGTGACTGGTTATATTTAATATAAATGAATATTATAATTGTTTTTAACATTAATCCAAAGTGGCAATGTACCCAGTCTCTTAATGGTGCATTGTGCCTCATATTCAGTAGAATGTGTCCAATACTGCCCACCTGTTGTGATAGATTAAAACTAAATCAAGCAGGTCATCAACAGTCCTAACAGCATGACTGGTGATATGCCTCTTCTTCCATTCATGTTCTTCCTAATATCTTAATAAATGAACATGCCTAGGAAGGCTGCCTGCCATGCTGCTTTGTAGATAATATTACTTCTTGGGAAGATTATATAGGCAATGATGAGAGCATTGATTGGGAAGATTGATCTCTTATCTTCTGGTGGTAAGGCATAAGTTAGATTGATTGTTTTGCCATCAAACAAACTGCATGGGAAACACAATTGGTTTGCATTTGGGTTTTGTTTTATTTGAACAATTGATGATTGGTGACATGCATTAATTTTGTGTGTTACCCTTGTGGTAGCAGATACATTTACACATCAGCATGAAAGTGTGATTTCTAATCAAAGATGATACAGTTGACAGGGTTTTTGTCAGGGTGCATGAGGGCAGTTGACCAATGTACAATCAGGAGGTGCTTTAAGACTAACAAGCTGTTGCCTTCAGTGTTGGTTTGCACATCAAGTGGTTGCAAATGTATCCATCATTCCAAGACACCATCGCCCAAAAATATATATTGTGTTTGATACATTTCTCTCAAAAGTTTGGTGCTTTGTTTGTTTGCTTATTTATTTGTTTGTTTGTTTGAAACCAAAGAAGGGGGTTGATGTTTTCATTACCCTTTATATTTTACTCCTTTCTTTGAGCTCTCCCTTGGGAGAAAAGGAAGATACTGCTAGAGATTCTCCAACAGACGTGGACCACCGTGTTCCAGAAGTGTCAGCTTTTGAACTGGACATTGTTCTGACCTTTTTCTCCTCTCAGTATTCCTTTTCTTGGAATATGGGATTCTACCTCTTGAATATGACCATTAATTTCAGACAAGCATTAACTTTAGCATTCATAGAAGAATGTTAGAGTATGCAGCCATTTGGGTGCTATCAGATTCACAGGTCAACTCTTTGGTTATTTTGTTCCTAGTAAAGTACAGTGGGAACACACTATCCTCAATAAACTGTAAGTTATCAGGGAAAAGATCTTTGTGTTAGAGCATAAATTGATCCAAAATATCACAAAGCATTTTAATGTGAGAAACATGTGCATACATTTTTTTACTATTAAATTTTGCTTTTGCTTGTGTAATAGAATCTTATGTCAGTTGCTTCACTTCTAAATGGGATGTCATGAATCTTTGTGATCCAATGGTCCCAAAAAGAAGCAAAAACATTTTTTTCAGTACTTAATAAAGGAAGACATTCATATCTAGCAATGAAGTTAAAAAATGTTTAAAAGCTATTTTATAGCCTAGCCTCTTTTTGAAATATTACCCTAAGATTGTGCTTTGCTCTATAGTCAGCACAAGGGCAAGCAAAAAGCAAAGGCTATGAGGGGCCACAGGCCCTTTGTCTTCAGGCCTCAGGTTTGTTGCAAGTAGGAGCCATCACATGCATTGCATTTGAGCCTGGGTAAGGGACTGGTCTAAGCTAGCCCCTGTTCCAGCCTTCACCCCCTGCTAGAAAATTCTCTCTGTCTTCCTTCCATACATTTAAGAAATACACATGGGGCCCGAGCCAGTTTGGCTCAGTGGATAGAGCCCACAGAGTGAAGGGTCCTGGGTTCGATTGCAGTCAAGGGCACATAACTTGGTTGCAGGTTCCCCGGTCCTGGTTGGGCGCATGCAGGAGGCAACCAATCGATGTGTCTCTCTCACATCGATGTTTCTGTCTGTCTCTCCCTCTCCCTTCCACTCTCTCTAAAAATCAATGGAAATATATCCTTGGGTGAGGATTAACAAAAAAAAAGAGAAAGAAATACACATGGGAATTTTTATTATTTTTTTATTTATTTGCATATTGACAAACCTTAAGCAGATACTTAAAATCCTAACCTTGGTTTTCATCAAGGTTTTGAAACAAAAATAAAAGTGGAAACTTAAAATTTAATGTAAGGTAAGCCAAGGAAAAACTTTTTAAAGTTGCTTCATATATTCCTCTTTTAAAATTAGCTCATTTTCCAGCTAAAATTATAGAGATGCTATGAAAGGAATCCACTTAAGAAATGGAGAACAAAAAATTATTTTTATTAAATTGGCAAACTGAATATACACATTTTGTGATATACCTTGTTTTTTACAAGTTCTAATTATTTGTTTCTTCTTATTATTAAAATTATAAGGTGTCGATCAATTTGTGACTTTCTTAGAAGTTGTAGAATGAGCTATGGTGTCTTGTATTGTGCAAAGATTAGTAAACTTTAAATTCTTAATTTAGAAATTTTCCCTTGGGTTGTTAGTAATATCTCATGGGTCTAATTTTTATTATGCAGTTGACCTTCATTAAAGCTATTTAAAATGTGTTCCAGATGGAGTAAATCCCTCCAAATAATTCAATATTTCCTTAAAATACATTTTTGCTATAACTAGTTTTTAACAAAAAAAAACTAAGGAATGTTAAGGAATCTCATATTTCTATTTCTACAAATAAGACAGTATATAAGCCAATTATTTTTATTTGCCGAGTACTATGTGATTGTATTTAAACAACAAATACTTCGCTTTATTCAGCAAATTAACATTATTAACTAACTTAACACAAAGTATTCTCAGAGAACGTCAGAGTTCACCAAGCAGGCAGAAATCATGAACTGCTTCTCTTTTTACAGATTGGATGGTGCCAGGTAGTATTCGTATTCTATTATGAATTAGAAGATGTTTAATAAAGTTGCCTCCTGCAGTTGCCTCTGACGTCTAATGGTAATTATTTCCTTTTCATAGTGCTTCAGCTGAGGCTGCAACAGAGGCGGACGCGGGAACAGCTCGTGGACCAGGGCATCATGCCACGTAAGATTCGAGTGTCTGTCATCTCTAATGTAACATAACAATGGGCATGTCCAAGAAGAACCTGTATCCATGTAATCAATATATAATTACCAGACGAGTTTATAAGAAAAACCAGGCTTCAGCATTGCCAACCTAAGGGAATTATTTAAAACACATTTTAAAAACTTGATGCCGTTTAAAAATTGGACTCAAATTTTATATTATACAAAGGAACACCTTTAAAACTCTGTAATTAGGCTAACATCAGTTCTTCAAACTGCAACATTTGTTTTAGTTTTAAATAATTGAAGTAATCGCTACATAATGGATCCAGTGTTACTTAGACTTGCAAAAGTAGCATATAAAATTAACTCAAAACCTTATTCTACTTTAAATTATTTAATTTAAATTATCTTTTATGCTATAGTATAGGCTATAATATTAAATGTGTGTTAGTTATAGGACTAATATTCTATTTATAATTAATAAAATCTTTCTTGCCCGAGTACAGATATTTTCCAACTAGTTATCTCTAAGCTTCAGTCCTTCATTTTTTGAGAGTTGGTTAATTTTAGAATATTTGTCCAGGCTGTCTTTTTTAGCTTTAATCACCAAGTTTGAAGATGAACCCATATTTTAGAGAGGACGAGTGGTGATTTTATGTAGGCCATTAGGATTATTTATATGGATTTTTTCTAAAAGTTGATTTCTCCAAGAAGTAACTTATTTGGCTTTTAAAAAAATTACAAAAAAGCATTTATGCTTCCCAGTCTTCTGAATCATTGATTTTACCTTTTTTGGTTTATAAGGAACAGTTTTGCTCTGCAGTAGATTTTTCCCTTTGAAACCTTTTTTCTGGACCATTAATTGTCTAAATATTTTTAAGCTAGCGTTGTGACAGAGTCAAAGCTGGTTTAATAATCTGCCAGATTTCTTCACCACTACATTCCTGACTATGAACAGGATCAATCAAATAGGAACAAATTATGATGTTTAAGACACCACTGCTAAGCCAGTCTGCTTTTAGAAGCTGGTCCCTGCTTTTAGAAGTTGGTCCCTAGCCAAACCCGTTGGGACTGGCTGCTAGGAGTCTTTGCAGTGCTTCAAGTACCAGAGCTGACAACAGCAATGCTACAAGAGTTGATGGGCCAACTTTTGGAGATGACAGCCTAAGTGAGCTAGTCCTATATCTCACCCACATCATCTGACTGCTTGTAGTCATTAAATGCAGGGTGTTATCAGACAGTGGTGGATATACAAAAGGTTTTGCAAAGATAATTGATAGAAATACTGCAGATGCAAGGATTTAGTAAATAAGCACTGCTTACCCTCACTTTGGGATTCTGGAATATTTAATGTACTAGCGCTTAACATTAAAGAATCACTAGGTCTTTAGAGTGATTTGCATTGTGGTGTGGTAGAAAGAGCATGAACCTTTCAAATTCAAAATTCTAGATTTAAATCCCACTTTGATCACCATCTAGCTATATGACTTCAAGAATTCATTTTACTTCTTGGAGCCTTTCGTCTATAGTGGGGCTGATGCCTACCTTGCAAGGTTGTTGTGATGATCAACAGTAATATAATTGTGATTGACCACAGAGCACTGGGCTAAGCCTGTTGTGGGTTCTCAGTAAATGATAGATCTGTACAACATGAAGTACAGTGGATCTCATGTTCAAGGTCAGCTCACTCAAGGTTAAATGTTCTAAGGACATTTGGGCTTTTTCCAGTAGCTTATATGGCCAATAAAGTCCTGTCAAGGAATCATCAGAGTTCCCTTGGTGATGGTAATTTGTCCCAGCGATTGGTTGGAACTAGTCTAACCTGATATTTGCATTGTCATTATGTATACAACTTCATTTTAAAAGTTTTCTTGTTTTATTTGTGAAATACATATAGTTTTTTAAATTTTTATAAGAGTTTATTTGAGCTAAACTGATGATGTATGCCAGAGAACAAGATCTCAAATGCTCCTATGAAATATATAGTGTGGGGGGTTTTTTGTTGTTGTTTTGTGTGTGTGTGTGTGTGTGTGTGTGTGTTTTCTTTTATTGATTTCAGAGAGGAAGGGGGAGAGAGAGAGATAGAAACATCAATGATGAGAGAGAATCACTGATCGGCTGCCTCCTGCACACCACCTACTGGGGATCGAGCCCGCAATCCGGAAATGTGCCCTTGACCGGAATCGAACCTGGGACCTTTCAGTCCATAGGCTGATGCTCTATCCCCACTGCTAGGGCTGAAATATATAGTTTTAATTATGAAACACTTAAGGTTCCAAATTTTGCAGATCTCCTAAAGGAACTAGTAAATAAATGGAACTGTAGATGTGAACTACTAAGGTTAAGAAGAAACATCAAGAAGTACTGTAACGTTTGACTGAAGTATTAACTCCTCTATTTATACTACGGAACCAATTTCTTTTCCTCTCGCAGCCTTGAAGAGCCCAGCAGCATTCCATGAGCAGATAAAAAGCTTGGAACGAGCCAGAGTAAGAAATCTCACTTTAAAATGTTCTACTTCTCTGCTTCTCTCATTTCAAAACACCTGTGGACAAGTAGCAGTCTTACTCCTAAATATGTCAAAAGAGGAACTGCAGTGAATTTGCAGGATACATGGCATATAGAGTAATATATCCTGGGGTAGTTTTTATCTTAGAAATTGGTAGAAAATACATGACATTCAAATTTTGTTCTTTTAAAACTAGTGACTAGTTTCGTACATACAGGACAAATCATACTTCTCTGCTTACTTGCTTTCAGGGCATAACCACAGTTTTCAGAATAATAATGAAGTAATTCTGCTATTTGTTACCCCAGCAGATGGACACAGACCCTACTGTGTTACCTGTACATGTGACCAAGGGTAGGAGAATCTGGCCAAATCAAAGAATATGGCCACAAGCCACTCTGTGTTATTCTTTGAGTTGACTCCATCATAGTTGCATACCGAATTGATATTTATTATTTTTCTTTAAAAGTACCAATATGCACATTTTTTCTTTTTGTTTTAGGGAAAACTTCTATCATGATTTATGAAAAGCATTTTCCAAAAATTCCTTTAGAATTTTCTCAGGATGCAATAATGATCTCTTAGAGTCATAAAATATAAAACCCTATTGTTTGGAGTTGAGTACAGTTCTGAATAAGAAAATCTGATCAAGGATATGAACTCATCAAAGAAAATATATGAAAAATTTTAGTAAATTGTTATTTAGGTGGATTTTTTTTACTTGACCTGAAGTTTAGATTTTTTTAGATATTTAAATGTTCGAAATTTTATGTCTGTTCAAAAATCAATTTCAAAATTATGAGCCTTTGCCTTTCCCAAGTTTTAAAATAAAGGTCTATAACTTGATTACTCTATACCAGCATATACTATGTCCTTGTACAATGTTGAAGGCTGCAATTTAAATCATATATTGGATAATAGTTTCTCAAAGCACTAATTTCTACTTTTCTGTTCCTCTCAAAATCATGACCAAAAGGGTATCAATTAATTTAAATGGAGTACCTTGAGAGAAAAATATGTAAAACCCACAGTAAGTCATAATCAATTTATGGCAAGATTATCTCTCTTTTTTTTTTTAAGACTGAAAACTTTTTGAAGCACAAGATTCGAAGTCGACCAGATCGTTCTGAACTTGTCAGGATGCACATTTTAGAAGGTAAAAATTTTATTTCTGCTTGTTTTATGTGAGAATGCCGCCATTTCTTTTTATTCCCATTTAATAACTTTTACCCCACAGGCTGACATCCTCCAAATTGGATAGCAACATGAAGACCCAAAGTTATGTTAGGTACATGGGAAAGGTTTGATTCTCCAAATAACCTACTGATGGACTGACTCTTCCCCTCCAGCTGGTACCATAGGTGTCTATCATACTGTCCTGGAAAAACTTTTCAGTCCAGAGGATTTATTCTTCAGAGAGGGACATGTGCCCACTCATTAAGTCATAAAGGGTACAATAGCCACAAGTCTAACCATAGATTTCCCTGTTATGTCTGCCTGGTACAATGTCCACACCTAACATTATTGCTTTGTTGCTACTTGCCCACAACAGTCCAGCTTGATTTAACCATTATCTTAAACACCCTCCACTCAGCCCACCAAATTTTCTCCATCTGGCCTCATCACTTATGAAGCTGGTAGGGATGGTTCTATTCCATCTTTCATGAGACGAATGGCTAAGGCCAGGATATTTTTCTCTCTGAAGACATAGCATTCTTTTTTTACTATTGTTGGCACTATTACACATGTCCCCCACTCTCCCCCCGGCCTTCACCATTGTTGTCTGTGCCCATGGGCTACGCATATGCATTTTTGTTCTTCGGCTAATCTCTTCTATTCCCCCACCCCCACACTCCTCCCCTTAGCTCTGTCAGTCTGTTCCATACCTCCATGCATCTGATCCTATTTTGTTCGTCAGTTTATTTTGGTCATTAGATTCCACATATAAGTGAGATCATATGGCATTTGTTTTTCTCTGACTGGTTTATTTCACTTAGTTTAATAATCTCCAGGTCCATCCATGCTGTCACAAAAGAAAAGAGCTTCTTTTTTACAGCTGAGAGAGAGAGAGAGAGAGAGAGAGAGAGAGAGAGAGAGAGAGAGAGAGGTGAGAAATGTCAATCCCACACATGCCCCACCAGGGGTCGAACCCACCACCTTTTGGTATACAGGACAATACCCCAACCACCTGAGCCACAAGGGCTTTTATCCACTCATCTACTGATTCGCACTTTGGCTCTTTCTAGATCTTGGCTATTGTAAAGAACACTGCTGTGAACATCAGGGTACATATATTCTTTCTTTTCCACAGTGGCTGAAGACAGAGCATTCTTGAAAGCTGGTATCACCACCATAAATTTCTCAAGTTACATTTTCTTTCATTGTTTTGCTTCTCTGACTAATTTATTGAGCAAGACTAGGAGCTTGACCCTGTGATAGTCTTCAGTATGTTAAAACTTGAGAAGATACAGAAAGAATCTGAAAACTTCTCAAATATTCAGACACAATTATCATGTAGAAGAAAGATTAGATTTGTTCTCTCTGGCCTGATGACAGATTTAGTATTAGAATTAGGTTGACGTTAAAAGTAAAAAGTATTAGGTTGTAGCTCAACATAAGGAATAATACCCTAAAGGTCAGGTATGTCCAAATACAGACTCTTCAGGAAGCCACATGGTGGCTGTGATCAAGAGGTGTTTAGTCATTGGCCAGTGAGCCAGACACCAGAGGCCAACAAGTGAACCTGTCTTCATGGAGTTTACATTCTAGTGGTACAGCCAGATAAACAGACAAAATAAATGAATTACACAATCAGAAAAGTGCTTTATAGGGAATAAAGAGGCTACTGTGAGAATAAGTACAGGCTGACACCACATTAAGGATGTTGTAAAGAAGCTCCAAGTATAAAGTTAGCCTCTACAACCCCAAGTAGGGTCTCTTCTAGTCCAAAGAATCAATGATTATGTGACTGTCTTCATATCTGGGGCAGGAAGTGATAGCCCCTGGCTGATAAACTCTTCAGGTTGTGTTCTCAGAAGTCCACTGGACTGAAAAAGTATTTCCAGAACTCCAGTGGTAGGGCAGGAGCCGCTACCAGCTATCAGGGATAAGTGAACCTCCAAAGAAGTAATTTACTGGTAAGTGACTAGGTAATGGCTCTTTCTCTGCCTGCAGACATCTTGACCTATAAGAGGCATTTTTGGAGGAATAATGCTGCCTGTTTCAACTTACCCCCTAACTGTAACAGGCTTTATTAATATAATTAAAACCAAGGCCAATACATTTAGCTATCAAAAGAAATCATATTTGCTTTATATAAAGAAGGCTACCCAACATTTAAAAACCTACTTATGTACATGACTGAACCTTAAGTGATGTTTTTAGGACATCTGTACTCAAGTTGGGATTTTTAAAGTAAGAAAAAATGTGTCATCTATACTTTTTAAAATGCTCTAAAACCACCCCCAAGTTATTTTAACATTATCCCAATTTGATATTTGGCAGGCAAAAGTCTAAATTGTTTTCTGAAGTTTAGGAGCTAAAATCCAGCCTCAGCCTAATGGAAATGAGGTGGTAATAAGACTAGGAACAGAAACATACCGAAATGCCAGCCTCTGAGTATTTATTTTTGGAATAGTTTCTTTCCAAACATATTCCTGGTATCACGAAGATTGTGTTGATGGGAGAGAAGAGGAAGGCAGAAGACTGCTCTACCTAAATCAGCGGTTCTCAACCTGTGGGTCGCGACCCCTTTGGGGGTCGAACGACCCTTTCACAGGGGTCGCCTAAGACCATCAGAAAACACATATATAATTACATATTGTTTTTGTGATTAATCACTATGCTTTAATTATGTTCAATTTGTAACAATGAAAATACATCCTGCATATCAGATATTTACATTACGATTCATAACAGTAGCAAAATTACAGTTATGAAGTAGCAACAAAAATAATTTTATGGTTGGGGGTCACCACAACATGAGGAACTGTATTAAAGGGTCGTGGCATTAGGAAGGTTGAGAACCACTGTAATTATATATGTGTTTTCTGATGGTCTTAGGCGACCCCTGTGAAAGGGTCGTTCGACCCCCAAAGGGGTCGCGACCCCACAGGTTGTCGACCCACAGGTTGAGAACCGCTGACCTAAATCTTAACAGAAGCATTTAAATATCAATCTAAGAGTGCATGATCTAATTCTCACAACCTATCATCCTGTATGGTTAGAAGTGTTTTATCTAACAAGATAGGGGCCACAGTTAGTTATATGCAAAATCATAAAAATGAGATGACTACACATTATTTTAACTTATGGACGTGCATTTATTTGCCAGAATTCTGACTGAGGGCTAGGACCTTCACTTCGGGGAAGGCTTTAATGAATGGAGTTCACTTCATCTTTCTTGCATAAAGCACAAAACCATTGTACATTGTCTACAATTTCCATTTATGGTGGAAGAAAAACTTTAAGACACTTGAAAAGCAATCTGAGTTTTTAAATCCTAGATTTTACAATTTTTCCCCAAATCTTTTATAGTTACTAACTGCCCTAATTTGACAGTGATTTTTTAATGATTTACCTTTCTCAAATTGTTCCAAAGCATTTGTACAGGTTTCTATGAAGCATTTTATTTTTTTATTGTTCTTACATTTTTTAAAAAATCTTAATTGTTGAAAGTATTAATAATCATTCTATTTTTGAACTTTGTCTTTCCTCATAACATCTAATTATATTATGTATTGACATTAGCAATCCTGACAGATATGAACTATTTTGTGGACAATCATGGTTTTGGTGAGCACATAAATCAACTGGTGGAAAGATAAGTGCAGTGACCCATGATCAACATGAGTTTGAGCTGTACAGGTCTACTTATATATGATTTTTTTCAGTGAATGCTATAAATGTATTTTGCCTTCCTTAAAATTTTCTTAGTATCATTTTACTCTAGCTTACTTTATTCTAAGAATACTGTGAATAATACATATAACATATAAAATATGTGTTAATCGGCTATTTAAGTTATTAGTAAGGCTGGTCAACAGTAGGCTATTAGTAGTTCAATTATATGCAGATTTTTGACTGTGGGGGGGAGTCAACACACCAAACCCCTGAGGTGTTCAGGGGTCAGCTATACTCAGATGTGCCGCAGAGTAGTTTATCGGCCTCGGGCTTGCTTTGGGCTTCAACAAGGACATTTTACCTACAAAATGAAGAACATCAGTTAATCCTGAGAATACTTATGGGGACTTTCATTAAAAGACCTTCTGTATAATTTAAGAGGCAAGCAACTTTCAACTCTAAATTTTGCATTAACACCTCATCATTATGTTTAATCAATTATAAACATTATTTAGAACAATGTAATAAAATGTTAGAGTTATGAGAAACACAAGTAATTGACAGAATTATGCAAATGAACAAGTTACGATGTTTATAATAGTTTCACAAGTTCATTTATTTGTAAATAGATGAGTTGATGCTTTTATATGACCATTAATTACTATGTACAGTAATTGAATGTTCTAACAGACACAGGATTATTTATGTATGCAGAAATAAACCCAAATTCTTAATTATGATGATTGACTCTGTGACACATGGGGATCAATACAAGAATGTGATTTGAAGCTCTTCTCATTGTCTCCTGCAGAGAAGTTTATATCCTTAAATACAGATTTCTAAGATACAGTGTCTCTACTTCTAGGAACTGACTTTCCAATGAAGCCAAATCTAAAACAGTGAACTTCTTGAGCCATGGACCACATCTGTCTTGTTCACCCTCTGTATGCCTGATACCTAATAAATGTGAATATGCCGCTCTTGCCATAAATGAACAATAGCAGTACCCCACTTTTTGCTTAAGTTCATGTTTATTTGAGTCAATGGGCATCCATATTGTATAGGCAGTATAAAGCTATCCAGGACTAAAAATATAAAATATATACTGGAGCGGTCTTAAAAAGTCATTTTCTTTTTCCATAAATATGTTGAGAACACATCAATATGTTTAAACCAATTTAACTTAAATTAGTTGGCCTGAAATAGCATTGTGGAATAGAGAGTAATTCAAGTAATGGTTTAAGCTGTGTTTCTTCTTTTAGAAACATTTGCAGAGCCATCCCTGCAGGCCACTCAGATGAAGTTGAAAAGAGCTCGCCTAGCTGATGATCTGAATGAAAAGATTGCTCAGAGACCTGGTCCTATGGAGCTGGTGGAGAAAAACATCCTGCCTGTGGACTCCAGTGTTAAGGAAGCAATCATAGGCAAGACTTTAAAAACTTATTCTGGGAGAAAAACAGCTTGGCAGTTTTAGAGAAAACAAATTTACTTTTAAAGGCCAGCACCAATCATAAGTATTGTTTTCTGGTAGGTTAGAAATTAACACCTGCACTGATTCCATGATTATTATTATTACAGTTGTCCCTCAGCATCCAAGGTAGATTGGTTCCAGGACCCCCCATGGATACCAAAATCCTTGGATGCTCAAGTCCTGTATATAAATGCCATTCGCATTTAACCTACCTACCATCCTCCCATACACTTCAAATCATTTCTAGATACCTAATACCATGTTAATGCTATGTAAATAATTGTTAAACTATATTGCTTGGGAATAATGGCAAGAAAAAGTCTGTACATGTTCACTACAGAGGCAGTCATCTTAGGCCTAACTATGTAGTACATGTCAGCAACAATGTAACATTTTGGCGAAATATTTTTGATCTGGAGTTGTTTGAATCTGAGGATGCAGAACCCACAGATACAGAGGGCTAACTGTATATTAGATACTGTTAAGAATAGCATCTCTTACCAGTAACACAGAGATTCTTCTTACATCCTAAGTTTAAGTCTTTAAGTTCTGATTTCCTTATCACATTGTCTAAGTTAGACTTATTGTACTATACTGTTTAGTTTATGTTGTTTTGTTTAAAATTTTTACAAAGTTCTTATTATTTTTGTTCTCTTTACTTCTAAGAAAGATAAAGAAAAATAGCTTGTTCTGTGTTAGTTCAGCAAGGTAAATAGAGATGAGTATATATGTATTCATTATGAATGGTAGTATTTTGTCCATCTTATCTCACTTTTATCATACTTTGTTACTAATGTTTCCACTTTTTTCTGGTATAAAATTTAGCATGAAAAATAAATTCCAGAATAATGCCACTTATTCAGCAAGCAATTTTTTTTTTTTTGGTTAATCCTCACCTGAGGATATTTTTCCATTGATTTTTAAAGAGTGGAAGGGATGGGGAGAGACAGAGAGAAACATCAGTGTTAGAGAGACACATCAATTGGTTGCCTCCTACACATACCAGACCAGGGCCAGGGATCGAGCCTGCAACCTAGGTACATGCCCTTGACAGGAATCAAAACCTGGCACCCTTCAGTCCATAGGTTAACACTCTATCCACTGAGCCAAACCGGCTAGGCTCAGCAAGCAATTTTTTAAAGTTAATATTCTACTTGAAAACTATGATAGTTTCCATTACTCACGGGGATTTTCTATTTTGCATTAGTATGAATTTCAATCTTAGGCCATTCATAGTCCATAATTCGAAGTAGTACAATTAGCTATGATTCCTTTTAATCCCAAGGAAACAGGCTCCCAAAAGCAAGGTATCAGTATAGCTGGGCCACTCCATGAAGTGGGACTTAACACGATACCCAGTCACCAGCCCTATTTTCCCCATTGCCTCTTACTGCTTTGTAGTAGTTGGATTCCATATCAGGATCCAAATAAGGTCCACATGTTGCCTTTGGCTGATACACCTCTTAAGTCTTAATCTTTTACATGGGCCTTCCTCCTCCTTTCATTTCTTACTATTTATTTGCTGATGAATGTGGTGGTTTTATCTGTGGCATCTCCACATTCTGATTTTACTGGATGCATTTGCATCCACAGGTGTCATTAAAAACTTCCTGTCTCCTGTACTTCCTATAACTGGCAGTTGGATTCAAAGGCTTGACTAGATTCAGGTTTGATTTTCCCCCCAAGTACTTAAGGTAGGTAGTGGTGGGAAGTACATGATGTTCTTTTTTCTTTTTCTTTTTTTATAACCAGATTCCTAAGTTCTTAGAAAAAAAAACAATATTCTCTTCCTTTTTCATTTTAAGTTTGGTATTCCAAGGCAAAAATCAGTTACAAATCATTTCTTTCTTTAGGCGTTGGGAAGGAAGGCTATCCCCAAACTCAGGGAGATTTCTCATTTGACGAAGACAGTAGTGATGCTTTGTCTCCAGACCAGCCCGCCAGCCAGGAGTCGCAGGGCTCGGCCGCATCCCCAAGTGAGCCAAGAGTTAGTGAGTCACCGTCTCCTGTGACTGCAAACACTCCAGCCCAGGTATCACCCTTCTTGTTTTTACCCCTAAATAGAGAAAGTACCTTGCTTTTTTGTATATCAAGTATATTTCTTGTATTTTACATATCAGTACATTCTCACCAGAAGAAAAGTCTGAAAATGTGGAGAAATATCTATTCACCTGTAATCTAACCACTGTTAACATTTTTCAATAGATTATTGCAATTCATTTCTGTTCTATACACACATTTTTATTTTACAGTTTGTAACTCTTAAAATATTTCACATAACTTTTTTTAGATATAATTCATATATCATAAAGTCCACCTTTTTTTTTTACCACCTTAACCATTTTATTTTTTATTTTATTGGTTTTACAGAGGAAGAGAGAGGGAGAGAGATATAGAAACCTCAACAATGAGAGAGAATCATTGATCGGCTGCCTCCTGCACGCCCCCTATGGGGGATCGAGCCCACAACCCAGGCATGTGCCCTTCACCGGAATCAAACCGGGGCCCTTCAGTCCACAGGCTAACACTCTTTCCACTGAGCCAAACCAACTAGGGCACCACCTTCACCATTTTAAAGTGTACAGTTCAGTAATGTTAAATATACTCACATTGTTGTGCAACAGATTGCCAGAATGTTTTCGTCTTGCAAAACTGAAACTATACCCAGTAAACAACTCCCAGTTCCTCCTCCCCCCAGGCCCTAGCAACCACCGTTCAGTTTGTCTTTATGAATTTGACTGCTTTAGATATTTCATATTAGTAGAATCATACAGTATTTATCTTTTTGTGACTGTCTTATTTCACTTAATATAACGTCGTCAAGGTTCACCCATGTTGTAGTATGTGACAGAATCTCCTTTATTTTTAAGGCTGAATAATACTCCATTGTATGGATTTACATTTTTTTTATCCATTTGTCAGTGGACACTGGGTGGTCCCACCTCTTGACTTTTGTGAATAATGGTGCTGTGTACACGGGTGTGGAAATCTTGTTTTCTAGACTTGTTTGCAATTCTTTTGGGCATATACCCAGAAGTGAAATTGCTGGATCATATGGTCATTCTATTTTTAATTTGTTAAGGAAGCTGCATATTGGTCTCCATAGTGGCTGTACCATTTCATATTCAGCAGTGCACAAGGAGTCCAATTATCCACATCCTTGCTGACATTTGTTAATTTATGTACTTGTAATAGTAGCTATGCCAGTGGTATGAGGTGATACCTCCCTGTGCTTTTGATTTGCATTTCTTTAATGATTAGTGATGTTGAGCATCTTTTCATATGCTTGTTGGCTATTTCTATATTATCTTTGGAGAAATGTCTGTTAAAGTCTTTTGCCCGTTTTTTAATCAGGTTATTTGTTTTTCTGTTTTTGAGTTGTAGGAGTTCTTCATATATTTTGGATATTAACCTCTTATCAGATATATGATTTACAAATATTTTCTCCCATTCCATGTGTCACTTCTTCACTCTGTTGATAGTGTCCTTTAATGCAAAGAAGTTTTTAAGTTTGATATAGTCCCTTGTCAATAAATATATATCACTTTTTATTGCTACGTAGTATTCACTTGAACTGAAATACTGCATCTCTTTTAACCAGTTTCCATTGTTGGTTATTTGGACTTATTTCCTGTTTTTCACTCATACACACAATAAGAGCCCCTGTTGTATTCTCACATATTTGCTACACCCTGGTGTGTTTTTTTAATACGTACACTGTTGAGCACTTATTTCATTATTTCTCTGGATAATTACCAGATATGGAAATGAACTTGAAACTTTTGTTGGGCAAAAGATAAGATAATTGCTTTCCAGGAAGGTAATACAGATTTCCAGTCACTATGTGTTTACCACAAGTAGGTAATACCATTACCATAAGTCTTGCACACCATTTGGATATTTGACTGTTTTAATTGACTCCTTGATTTTTGTTAGATTGAATTCATTTGTTCAACAATAATTTTTTTTAACCATCCAAAGTGAGTTTATTCAAAATTGCAACAGTAATGAGAGCATTCAATTAATAAGATATGCTTTTTTAATTTTACTTGTGCTTTACACTGTGATTAGAAGAGAAAGTAAATTGCTAACCATTCTTTTTTTTTGTAATTAAATCTTTATTGTTCAGATTATTACAGTTGTTCCTCTTTTTTCCCCCCATAGCTCCCCTCCACCCAGTTCCCACCCCACCCTCTGCCCTTACCCGCCCCCCCCACTGTCCTCATCCATAGGTGTACGATTTTTGTCCAGTCTCTTCCCGCACCCCCCCCACCCCTTTCCCCCCTTAGAATAGTCAGTCCACTCCCTTTCTATGCCCCTTATTCTATTCTATTCACCAGTTTATTCTGTTCATCAGATTATTTATTCACTTGATTTTTAGATTCACTTGTTGATAGATGTGTATTTGTTGTTCATAATTTGTATCTTTACCTTTTTCTTCTTCTTCCTCTTCTTAAAGGATACCTTTCAGCATTTCATATAATACTGGTTTTGTGGTGATGAACTCCTTTAGCTTTTTCTTATCAGTGAAGCTCTTTATCTGACCTTCAATTCTGAATGATAGCTTTGCTGGGTAAAGTCATCTTGGTTGTAGGTTCTTGCTATTCATCACTTTGAATATTTCTTGCCACTCCCTTCTGGCCTGCATAGTTTCTGTTGAGAAATCAGCTGAAGTCGTATGAGTACGCCCTTGTAGGTAACTGTCTGTTTTTCTCTTGCTGCTTTTAAGATTCTCTCTTTGTCTTTTGCTCTTGGCATTTTAATTATGATGTGCCTTGGTGTGGTCCTCTTAGGATTCCTTTTGTTTGGGGTTCTCTGCGCTTCCTGAACTTGTAAGTCTATTTCTTTCACCAGTAGGGAAGTTTCTGTCATTATTTCTTCAATAGGTTTCAATATCTTGCTCTCTCTCT
>NW_005871552.1:231783-262118 GCF_000147115.1 Myotis lucifugus | reverse complement strand
CTTTGTGGGCTCTGTGCACAGTCTTGTTGTAGTTAAGCCTTGATTGTTGTAGAAATCACTGGGAGGAATTGACTTCCAGGCCAATTGGCTGTGAGAATCGGCTGTGTCTGCAGTGGGAGAACTTCTGTGCTGGAGACAACCTTATGGGGCAAGACTTGCTTCAGTGGGGCTTTGGTGCTCACTGAGTCTGCCCCCTGAGTGTGTCCCTTATGGATCTGAGGAGTTGTAATCTGGATGGTACCACTCTGACCACTGGGTACACTGGCTCTTGGATCTAAGGAGGTGCTAATTTAGCCTCTGCCTAAGGCTACCCAGCAGGAGCTATGGGGAGATCTGCAGATTCCTCTTCTTTGTTTGGGGTTTGGAGGTGCCCAGATGAGGCCAAGCTGTGAGGCAATGCAAGCTGCTGTGGGGCCTTGGGCCTTCTTTTGGAAATTCTGGGTCTCTCTGACCCAGCTGCAATTTGTTAGGTAATTTTCAGATTGCAAAGGGCCAGGCCTTTCATATGCAAAAGCCTCTGCACACAGCTTGGGTGGGGCGGGGTCTCAGGGGATCAACAGGGCGGAGCAAGCAGCTATGGCTGCTCCTCAGTCCTACCCTAAGAGGCCCCGTGTCTCAGTGTCCCGGTAATCGCTACAAGCACCTCTGAGAGAAAGCCGCCCTCGAGTTCCGCCCGATGCCAGACAGTCCAGTTGCTCCCCGTATGAGTCTGGGTCCCCAGAGACTTGCCTGGAACTGGAGTTCAGAGCAGTTGGGAGCTTGAGACTCCCTCCCGATTGAAAAAGACTACCGTGTCCTCAGTTGCCAGCCCTTTCCACGTGCGCCTCCGTACCTCTGCACTTTACTTCCGCAGCTCCTCTGAGTCTCAGTGTGCTTTTCTCTTTCCTTCTAGTTGTAGAATTTCCACTCAGCCAGCCTTCCTGTGGTTCTGGATGATGTCCGTTTTGTCTTTTAGTTGTATTTTTGAAGTAGTTGTGCGAGGCAGCAATTTCCGGTGTTTACCTATGCCACCATCTAGGTTTCTCCTGTTCAACAATTATATATTGAGCACCTTTTATGTGTCAGATTGTATTAGGAACTGAAAATCTAGTGCATGCAAAAGAATCTAAAATATTTTTTATAATTGCATTGGAAATACACATTTCTTATTTTTCAGTGGGTGTTCATGTTTCTTTTGGTTTTATAAGAACTCCTATGCTGTATATAATTTGTTGTTCTCTCCTTATAGTTGTCAACTGATGGTTATTAACACCAATTCAGCCCCATTAGGAATCCCCAATTTGGTGTGTGTTGAAGAAGGAAGCTTTATTCAGTGCAAAACAGCTCAACTGTGATACAGCTTGGCTGTGAAAACAGCATAGCTGTAAGGCAGCCCTGAGGCCAGGCCTCTCTCTGGGTAGACAGCTCTGCTCTGGTCCTCACTGGTCTACTCTGCGCTCTGATAAGACATCTTTGTTTTAGCTCAGCCAGGGAAATGCAGTGTTCAGTGAAAAAGGAAAGTATACTCTCAGAGCCAGAAGGTAGCTGGCTTATATGGACAGAAGTCACCACCCCTTTGCCCTGATTGGTCTGTCTTCATGCAAATGAGGACTCCAAATCCTTGCATTTTGATTGGTTCAAAAGGCACTGTCCTGATTGGTCAGAATAGAACCACTCTGGTTGGTCAGAGCTGCACAACTCCGATTAGGTGGAGAAAGCCTCAGTCCTATTGGTTGAAGTAGGATTCCAGGAATTCCTTTATAAGGGGTGGCTCAGATGGCAGAAACACTGTACAGGCTGGCAGGTCAGTGCAGAGGCTGGTAGTTCAGTGCAGAATTCTCTATAAAGAGCAGTTTGCATGAAGGGCCCCTGTTAAAAATGGCTGCTAGGCTTTGGGGGTTTTTTGTGTTTTTTTAAATAACTGAAGTTTTTTATTTCATGTACAAGAGATAGCATTCTGTGGTAAGGGAGATGTCTTTTTTTTTTTTAATTGATTTTTTTTACAGAGAGGAAGGGAGAGGGATAGAGAGTTAGAAACATCGATCAGCTGCCTCCTGCACACCCCCTACTGGGGATGTGCCTGCAACCAAGGTACATGCCCTTGACCGGAATCGAACCTGGGACCCTTGAGTCCGCAGACTGACGCTCTATCCACTGAGCCAAACCGGTTAGGGCAGGGGAGATGTCTTAAGTGACCCATTCATGGAAGTTTACCTGGTCCAACTTAATGAAGTCTATATCCTTCATGTACTGACTGAAACACTGGGGGCACATATTGAGGCCATATTTCCAGATCAGACCATGTAAATTTGAGCAGACATGGCAAGAATGAGAATCCTGGCTGAATCTTCTCTGATGGCTCCAATAGAGTTGCTGGTTACCCATCTTGCTTTCTTTGAAGTAATGAGGCAAAAGGCTAGGCTTTGGGGGCGGGGGGGGTTAAAGTCAAAATTATTGAGCTACTTAATGGGATTAGTCAAGTTCAGTAGAAAATGTCCTTGTTAAAATCTAACATCATAGAATTTTTTTAGTTGAAAAGGAATTTAACAGTTATCTGCCTTAACTCTTATACCAGGGGAGGCCTGGGTTCAGAGAAGTATGGAAGTTTGGAGATTAAAAATATTTGCATATTTTCTTACAGCATTTCTTCTCTTTCATGAATATCTGTTTGTCTTTCAGCATTATTTTCTTCCTTGTACTAATTACTATAATCTGAACTATCTTAATTTCTTTGTTATTGTGTCTATGCCTCTAAATAAAATGTGAAAGTGTGAGCCTATGACAGTGATAGCGAACCTATGACACGCGTGTCAGAGGTGACACGTGAACTCATTTTTTTGGTTGATTTTTCTTTGTTAAATGGCATTTAAATATATAAAATAAATATCAAAAATATAAGTCTTTGTTTTACTATGGTTGCAAATATAAAAATATTTCTATATGTGACACGGCACCAGAGTTAAGTTAGGGTTTTTCAAAATGCTGACACGCCGAGCTCAAAAGGTTCGCCATCACTGGCCTATGAGAAGAACTTTGACTCTTAGAGGACAAGAGCTACGTGTGTGTGTGTGTGTGTGTGTGTGTGTGTGTGTGTGTGTCTCTGTGTCTGTCTGTCTGTCTGTCTGTCTGTCTTTAACATCTAGCATAGGCCCAAGTTCAGGAAAAGTGCTCAGTAAACATTGAACTGAACTCAGCACCATGAGGCTGACTAGCATCCAGTTTGCAGCAGTGTTTGTGTTCTTCCTTTGAGAACAGAGCCTCTCCAGCTTGGACTCACCAAAGGTGGTGTGGGTAGCTACAGTTCCTATGCTCCTGTCCAAGTTTACAGGGCAAGAGTGACTAGCCCCTGAGCTTTACTGGAACCTGGCCTGGAAGAAGGATGGGTCAGGGACCAGCCCATGGTCCAAGGTCTAAGCAGGCAGAAAGGGAGAGCAAGGAAAACCAGCCCCTACTATGTTCTCACATATTTGCTGTACTCTGGTTTTGAGCTTTAAAAACAGGGCTAAAAAGAATGTCAAGTATGAAAGTAAATAACATTAAAACACAGTTCTACTTATCCATTTGGGTTCTTTTCTGCTTCTGTCTGAGTAGGTCAGGATATTAGACAGCTAATAGCATGGCCTTAGCTTTTAGTAACACAGAATTTTTAGTAACACAAAAAAATTCAGCCATCTACCTGGTAATGGCTTCACGACAGTTCACCTGTGCAG
Organism: Myotis lucifugus; assembly: GCF_000147115.1. Lineage (NCBI taxonomy): Eukaryota > Metazoa > Chordata > Mammalia > Chiroptera > Vespertilionidae > Myotis > Myotis lucifugus. The sequence continues at coordinate 258,429 of NW_005871552.1, read as the reverse complement.
ACTCATTCTCCTTTTCCCAGGATGGCTGATACTATTAGGTTTTTTACTTTGCTCCTGAAACTTGGTCTCCAGCAAAGTTTGTAAGTCAGAAACTTTAACCAGAGGTAGTCCTATCTATTGGGCTTACATTCCAGAATTCCTTGAAGGAAAAAAAGGAGTAGCCATGTTTCTTAAAAAATAAGTATGCTCTATTTATTGCCTTAGATCAGTGATGGCGAACCTATGACACGCGTGTCAGAGGTGACACGCGAACTCATTTTTTTGGTTGATTTTTCTTTGTTAAATGGCATTTAAATATATAAAATAAATATCAAAAATATAAGTCTTTGTTTTACTATGGTTGCAAATATCAAAAAATTTCTATATGTGACACGGCACCAGAGTTAAGTTAGGGTTTTTCAAAATGCTGACACGCCGAGCTCAAAAGGTTCGCCATCACTGCCTTAGATCATTCTTGAACTTAAACAGTTTTTATAACATGCTTTGGTGTTGCTGCGACACCATTTCTGCCTGCTGTGTGCAGACCATAATAGTCTGCTTTTTATCTGTTAACTGAGCCTGTGGGCAGATACCCACTTTCGAGTACGGTACACTCCCTACTTACACATTCAAGTAAAAGAACCCAGCATCAGAGCTGGCTCACTGCAACTTTACTTGTTATGTAATTTCTGTACCATATGCCTCAAGGCCTTCTTAAATTTTATGAAGGCTTGTGTGTCCTTCATAAAATTCCCTTGTAGTATTTATAAGTAAGGAATCTGACAAAGATTCTTATTATTTATACTTTTATTCATGTAATTAAAGAAGTATCTCTCTGTTAACTGTGCTATATTGTTTTGGCAAATTTTGTATTTTATTTTCACTGTTATCTAGTGTTGTTTATAGAACTTATCCAGGCATCTCACTTGATACATGAAAAATATATTTATCTCCCTAAATATAATTCCTTTCACATTATAGTAGTTCACGGGGAAGGAACCTATGTGAAAACACTGCTGCTCATTAGACATGAAGTTTCCAACAGGCAGGGATGGCCCATCATTTTATCTTAGTAACTTCATACTGAACACACAGCATCCAACACGAGCAGTGCTTACTGCCTTAATAAATGGAAAATCCTAGGAGACGATCTCTGCAATATACTTTTTCCTGCTTTAAAATTACCATTGTACCTCACCCCCCCCCAAGTCAGTCTCATTACTAATATTAAAATAGTCCTTATAGGGCAAAGATAATAAAAGAGCAACATAAATGTCTTATATTTCAGATATTCTTGAGATTCTTAGTTTTTAATGGGAACTGTGGAAGAGTTTGATGGTGACTTTAGTTGCTATAGACCAGTGGTCGTTCAACTGCCTGTAGGGAAAGACTGGTGTGTGTTTGTTTTTTATATAGTTTGTTTAATTTCCAAAGCGTTGTGGACTAATTTTCTTGTAAAATACAATGAAAGTAGTGGGGTGACATCAGATTTCCGTTTGTCTTCCTATCCTTGTCGCAGGCAGGTAACAAAGGTCCGCAGACCATACTTGGAGTAGCACTGCATAGCATTCACTTTGCTTCTTGTTTACTTGAACCAGTGTTTTACATATGTTGCCTAATCATTTAATCCTGCACATTTAATCCTATGGCTTAAATGAATTTTTCTAGTTTTCCTGTTCATTTTTTGAAATGTATGTTGTTATTGATTTTTAGAGAGAGAGGAAAGGAGAGGGAGAGAGAGAGATAGAAACATCAACATTGATTACCTGCCTCCTGCATAACCCCTGCTGGGGATCCAGCCTGCAATCTGGGCATGTGACCTGTGACCAGGAATCGAACCATTAACCTCCTTGTGCAAAGGTCGATGCTCAACCACTGAGCCACACCGGCTGGGTTCCCTGTTCATTTTTTTTTTTTTTTTGAACACTTGGCCTAATATAAAGTTCAAGGCCAGTGTAGGGAATTTCTTTTAGATTCTTTAAAAGTTTTATTACAGATAATTAGTTGAGAGAAAATTAAGCTCAAGATTTCTTAATGCTTTGCTTTATTCCAAAATGTCTTTTGACTATAGTCTCCTTCATTCTTTTCAGAACACAGATACCAGAGGATTAAGTCCTACAGCAAAGTATTCAAATAGAAGAAACATTCCCTACCAAAAAATTTAACTCATAATATCTAAGTAAAGAACAGATTTTCCAAGCACTTCTCTTGAAACCCCAGTGCTGAAATGCTAATGACCTTGCAATGTGGACAGTACAGTACACCAACACGTTTTTCCTTTAAGATGTAGGTTTTAACAGTGAAAACAATTATTGAATACTAGAGGCCCGATGCATGAAATTCATGCAAGGGGCTCGGCCCTCACAGCCGAGGCACCTTGCCTCGGCCCTCGCAGCCCCGGCTTCGTCCGGAAGGTTGTCCTCTGTCCAGTCTAATTAGCATATTACGCTTTTATTATAGATGTGTTTCTGTGTGGTCTGTAAGAGACTAAAACTGCTTTCCCTTGGACTTTTCTCTTGTCTTTTCAATTCTGATTAAAGTACAGCTGGAAAGGAATTTACCAAAATATAAAGGGAACACACATCATGTATTGGAGCTCAGTTTCTTTTATGTTTGAGCAACTCTTGAACAATGGAAAGCTGTAGGAAATTAAGGACAGCTAGCCACATGTGGGTACTGGGAGCTCTTACACTGGTTCTTTTCATCTGAAGACTTTTCTCTCAGCAATTTCTGAAGCCATTTAATTCATTATTATAAACACAGATGTTTAACTGTAAGTGTGGTCTGACAAGCCTGTCCTGAATTCAAAGTAGTGCTTCAAGGAACCTTGTTGGTCAGTTACTCTGTGCATTTTCAAGAAGACAAGCTTAGGAAAATTTGGTAAACTAACTACTATTTTTCCCCAGTGTATCAATAACTTTCAGGTAGATGACTTTTTGCCAAATAATATAGAAACCTTAGATTTAAGCTAACAGAGAGACTATGCAAGGTCTAATAGGTAAGCCATGCATACATTCATTAGATAATCAGCGTTATACTAACTTTTATTACAAACTAGAGGCCCGGTGCACGAAAATTCGTGCACTGGAGGGGGGCTCCCTCAGCCCAGCCTGCCCCCTCTCACAGTCTGGGAGCCCTCAGGGGATGTCCCACTGACGGCTTAGGCCCACTTCGGCAGCAGCAGTGGGGTGATGGGGGCAGTGCCTTCCCCTGATCCTCCAGTCACCTCCACTTTAAATGGTTTAAATGGAAAATTTTATGTTATGTATATTTTACAACAATTTATTTTAAAAACAGATTTTTAAATGAGAGGGATACATGCAAAACCTCACTGCTAATTAGGCAATCAAGTAACAACTAACTGTTCAGGTGATGTTGTGCTAATGGGTTAATTCGCTTTTAATGTTCAACTACTTGCTCTAAAAATGAAATGTTTAAATACAAACAAAATATCCATCTACCTATTAAATTTTCAAAGCACATGTTTTTATTTATAATCAACTTATTCACTGACTAGTGTTCATTTTATTTGGGGATTGGAATATGGAAAAAATATTTTTTAAATAGAATCTATTTGCATATTACCATCATAATTAAGATCTCTAATGCATTCTGAAATAAAAACACATTAATTATAGATTTTAAATCAACAGTGCAAAAAAAAAAAACACCTTTGTCTTTAATTATCTAGTTTTTGTCCCCTTAAATTGTGTAAAGAAATTGTAATGAAAAAGGAACTTACCAGAGAACAGTGATTGGTCCTTGGAAGTATATCATCTTTTCAGAAGGAACCAGTGTTAAACCCTGAAATGTTACGAAACTTTAGTCAGTTTAAACATTTGCTCTGACTTGTTTTTTTCTTTTGTATCCGTACTTTCCCATAGCAATTTCTAGTAAGAGAAAGGTCAGTCTTTAAGACTGGAAGTGCTTTCCTTTGAGTTTTATTTAACACATAAATATCCACTCTTAGGCAACAGTGTTTCCTGACATTCCCTTTCATGACGTTATGATGACAGTTACAGAACTAGTAGTCATGAGACCTATTACTTGTGATGAGAACAGTGATCAGATCCAGTAAAACAAAGCAAAGTTTGCAGCTTTTTTGTTTCCTTAGAGAAAAGATTCTGAATCATTTTGAGACTGAATTTTGATAATACATAAGGTGAACTTAGTTCTCAGTGGCAGTTTAAGCACATTTAAAGCATTCTCTTAAGATTTTAACATATTGCTCAACCTACTGTGAAATAAAATAAGTGTATTTTTTATTGCTTGGATATTCTCTCTTAATCCCTTTTTTAATACTGTCATTTAAGAAGCATTAATATCTACATTTTTATTTTTATTTTTGTAACTCTAGCCACTAGGATTCTAACATCTAGATATGACCCAAGGTTTTTTGGAGGGTTTTTGCTAAGGCACATGAAACAGATTGGCAAAATGTAAAGCAGAGTTTGGCTATTTCTTCCTTTTTAACTGAATTTATTTTCAGATTAGGTAAAGTTAATCACTGGTATCTCCGTTGAGTTATTCTTGTATTATGCTGGAATCTGTGGTTTTCCGAATAGCAAAGTCACACTGAAATACCAAAAGAGCTATGAAGATGGGAGTACCAGTCAGTAATCAGGGCTGAAGTCAATTAGGCAGGGTTTAGAAATATAGGCAAAACGTTTCCATAAACGTAACAGTTAACACCACATTCATGCTCCTGGGTTATTTTTCAGATTATTAACACTGACTGCTCTCAAATGCATCATTACTATCAAAACAGCCAGTGGGGGCTGGACTGGTAAAATAGCTGCCAGGTTAGTAGAATTTATCTGCAAGGAAATATATATTTTAAAATTCAATATCTGATTCTACTACATATGCCAATTATTTAATAGCCAAGGAATGTTTTTCCCCTGTGTGAAAATTGACCCAGAGATAAGTATCATTTCCCAAAAATGTACAAAGTGAAAGGAAAACAAATAACTTAGAACCCTAGCCCTTAGAGCAGTGATCAGCTGGCTGACATCTTTCACTTCATGCCAGAGGTCCATCGAGGAGCTGGCGTCGCAGGGCCATTGGGGGCGGAAGTCAGCCTGGAGCATAGGTGTCAACACTTTGGATAAGTTCTTCCTTTCGTTTGTTTGAAAATGAAACTGAGTGTAGCCATTTTTTAAAAAGCAAGTCTTTTCTATTGTCAACACTTACGGTTACTGATAATTACTTAAAAGCTGAAATCAATGGCAAAATAAAAAATGTCAGAGAGTTGACATGGGCAGCACAATTAATTGCACACTCACACACATACAGGCCCAGCAGGCTTGAGAGTGTGACCTAGCATGAGTAAAGCCACAAGGAATTTCCATTCACCCATTAAACAAACATTTGTTGAGTATCTAGTATGTGCCAAGCTTCATATTTCTTGCAGCTAATAGCCCTCTGACTTTTCAGGTCATTTATTTTAAGGAGGGAAAATACAATTTGCTATTTTTAAACCCAAATACTTCAACAAGAGAACTGACTTTGATTGTTGTAATGAATTTGAGAGTTGTTTGGAAACGTTGTGATAAAGAAAGACATTTTTCCTTAAGATAAGGCTAGTAATAGTAAACCCAAGTAGTAATCAATAGGCAAGATTTGACTGATTCATTGTAATAGTAATATGTCTTTCCAGTAAATGAATACTTAAAGTAGAGTGCTAGCTGGAATAGACTGTTAGGTGGTTGATAAAAACCTAGCCAAGCCTTCTGTGGTTTCCTTTGTTAATATATGATCCCAAATTGAAATTGAATAATTGCCCAGGTAACAAATTAACTTCTTGCTTTAAGTGTGAGTCACCATATTTTCTTTGCAAGAGATGTGGGGAGAGGGTGATGAATACCTAGTTGGGTTTGGAGGTAGGAGCATGAGCTGTGAGCCACACTTAAGGACATGTGCAGGAGTGGGCCTGCAGGAATGAAGCTTTCTCCCAGATGCTGCCTGACGGTGGGTCTGGGTGTGGTGGAGGGGCTCATCAGGCCCTGAAACAAAGACTAAAGATGACATTTGAATTAGCCCGGATTAGCGCGACCTGTATGGCAAGCAAACCTTACGAATACCATGTATTGTTTTGACCATTTTTACAAGAGTCTTGTACTTTTTTTTCTGCCAAAAAAGGGTGGTTCTGACCATATTCCTGAGAAAACACTATAGTTCAATCAATCTAACCCTATTTAGAGTTAGCTTTTTTATACTATTGGGGCAAAGATTAAATAATTGGTTTTATGGAGGTAAGACATGTTATTCCTCCATCTGGGTCTCCAACATAATAGTATACTTTCCTTTTGTTTCTTTTGTAGTAGGATGTTTTTTTAAATGAGGTCATTCCCTTATAATTCTGGTTTTTCTATTTTTACTGTCATTGATTTCACAGACTTGTTCCCTTTCTGCCTTTTCCACCAGTTTACTACAGTGTCTCCAGCAGTTCCTGAATTCTTGAAAACTCCTGCTACTACGGATCAGCCCCCCACAAGGTCCACAGCTCCTGTGCTCCCCTCAAACACTGTGTCCTCAGCAAAGCCTGGGCCAACACTGGTAAAGGTGGGTACCCCACATACAAACTGGTTTGAGTATCTTGTGACTCTTGTCTGTAGCCCCACACATGTAAGACAAAGGCATGTGTCCACATCGCCCAGCCTGAAGCCTTGAAAACAAAAGCATGGGAGGACTTGCTAGACCAGGCCTTAATATTTGAAACTACCACCTTCAATACACCACCTATTATTCTGCAATGACAGAACAGCACAAACTATGGTGTGTATAAACTACTGGAGCCACAAGGAAGGGTGTAGGGGTCATTCTATCAGCAGTGCCCAGTCCTGCCCCCACCCGGGCCATCAAGACGGAACAAGGGACACAGGGTAGATGGAGGTGCTTTCACGCGAGTCCCAAATCTCACAAACAGATCTTTAATGGTAACATGATTCTGGACTTTCTACACAAGGTTAAACTCAGTGGTATTCCAGATATATTACATGACAGGTTAAAGGTTTAAAGAAGTAAGCACGGTTTTTTGATTTAGCAGATTTGGCCAGATGAAGCTTGGTTTGTTCTCCAGATAAGCTGCAGATTTGTGGCATTGTTCCCTAGTGTTTTACTTGGTCAAAATAACTCAGAATAAGTCCCAAAGAATATTAAAATGTGGACTCTATAGTACATTTTTCAAGTTTTTTGAAGTGTACTTAGAACTGCTGAATAAAGTGGGGGTAGCGGATAACCCGCGGAGGGGTTTAATCATTTCAATGTGCCTTTTGCCAAAACTAGCAGAACACAGATCTCAAACTAAAAAAGGACATTAGGGAGCCAGCTAACCCTCTCACTACCTTTCAGATGAGGAGACTGAGGCCCAAAGAAGTGAAGTGACCAGGCCAGGAAGGACGCAGTCTCCCAAGTTCCAGGCCAGCCCCCTTTCTGCCTTCCCAGTTAGCCCATTGCAAGGTTCTTCAGAGGCACAGTCCTCATCGCCATCTGCCCCTGAGCCTGTCCTTGTCCTTGACAGGAGGTTCTCTTTCTACTCCTGGCTCTCTTTGTCAGTGTGGCTGAGTCTATGTGGCTTCAAGGGTATAGAGCAATATAGTTCACCATCTACCATTGCTAAGTATTGGAGCCAGAAATTCCAGAGGGTGCCAAGTGGCAACTGCTTCAATAAAATCAGCTCTTACCTCCTCCCACATCCCCAAGCATGTACCACAATGGCACAAAGAGCATTTGAATGCCAACCCATCTTTCCCTGTAGAGACTGAGAATTTGTTCTCTGCCTCTCCTACTCTTCGAAGTTCTGCTCTTCACTTTGTCTGTCTTTAAGGAGGGCCTTGGTTCAGCGGCAACAGGCATTGTGTAAGAATGTGAAGTTCAGGGGTTGGGAAGGTAACCCTAGGACTCTGCCAGTGGAGGAAAGGACGGTACACATTAGGAAACAGACCACAATTGTTTGGCTTTTTCTATGAGGAAAGCTGTTTCCCATCCTCGCTTCCTGAGAGAATAGACATGTCCCAGCTAATAGGTAATAGCAGATTTGGTCTGAGGAACACTGGTTCTTGTGTTTGTGTCCCCTCCCTTGTCAACAGGTAGCTTCCTGGTCGCAGTCGAGTCAGTGTTTTACCATTACCTAACAGTTATAGTCACAACTCCAAAACCCAGACCCCATTCATTGTTATGCTCAGTTTGAAAAGACTGGAAATAAAATGTATTATTGATAAAAACATAAGCACATGACAATGAACTGATTAATATTGTGAGATTACAGGAGGATTTTTAGTGGGCAAGGATATTTTCTGACATTGTGATGTGTAGTAAGTGATAATTCAAGTGATTTCTAATTGCATACACATTCATCATTAACTTACTCAGCAAATACTTATCTAGCACTTGTTATGTGCCAGGCACTGTTCTGGGTATGAGAGTCAGTGAAGCAGTGAAGGAAACATGACAAAGCACCCCACCTTGATTAGGACTGAGAGGTAAACAGCAAAACAAGAGAGGGCTGGCGGTGAAGGTAAAGTGAGGACTGGGGCTGCGAGCAGACAAGGAGAGACGTTTGTATTCCTAGTAGCATGCTTGGGCGAGATCTAAAAGAGGGCAGGGAGTTGCCATGAGGATATCTGTGGGCAAAAAGTAAGTATTAATAGCGATGGTTTCTGGTCTTTTTTTCTTTGCTGTTTTTGTTTTTTAATTTCCTAACTCGAATATGAACACATATAAAATGATCACACCAATAGCCATATTTAATGTAGTACTTCTCAAAAGTCTTCTTACTGAGTATTTTACCTAAGGAAGCTTAGGAATAATTATACCTTATAGTTTTGTTGGTGGACTTTTTTTTTCCAAAGTTATAATATGAATACTAAAAAGTAGAAAGTGATCTGGTAACTTATAAATGGAGGAGAAAGAAAACTCAGGAGTCATCTGAATCTTAATCATAAAATGGGGTCTCACACACCATTTTCAAAATAAAAATATTTTTTTGAAAAAATTTTAAACACATATTTACATTGCTCAGTATTTTTGTGTGTGTGTACTTTCCATAGAAATGCATAGCCTTTATTCCGCTTGATTCTCATTACAAGCATTTTTCTGTTTTTGCATATTCTCCATTGATTTTTTTAAAATACAGTAGGCCCTCAGGTTACGTCGGAGATCCGTTCCTACGGCGTGACGTTAATGCGATTTTCGCCGTAAGTCGGGACCCACCAACATAAGCACCTACGACACTCACATGGAGCACATACACAGCAGTAATGAAGTGAAACAGCAAAAAAAAATTTAAAAGAAAGATAACAATTCCTGACCTTTACTTGAGGTAAATAAATAATAAAAAACATAAAGCACATATGTACGTCGAAATGATGGGACTTTTTTTTTTTATAAATGGGAGATGGCGACATAATGACGTATGTCGAGTCCAACGTAAGCCGAGGACTGTCTGTATATTTTTATTGATTTCAGAAAGGAAGAGAGAGAGAAACTTCAATGATGAGAGAGAATCATTGATTGGCTGCCTCCTGTTGACCCCCACTGGGGATTGAGCCCACAACCCAGGCATGTGCCCTGACTGGGAATCGAACCGTGACCTCCTGGTTCAATCACTGAGCCACGCTGGGCAGGCTCCATTGTTTTTTAATGATTATAAAATATTACATAGTTATAGTGAAATATACCTAATCTTTTTTCTGTTGTATACTTAATGTACAATGTGTTTTTCACTGGGAGATAATATATGGAAGCACTTGGCAATGTGTCTACACAGAAGACTGAGAGTGACTGTTGTTGAATGTGAATGGATGATGCTAAGCTGAGCATCTTGCCCGTAGTCTGAGGGAACACGATAGCAGGAGAAATGAGTTCTTAGGAGCAACATTTCTTGGTCAAGGGAATATGTGAATGTTTTCCTGGCTCTCTAAATGTATCTGGTATGTTGCTTTTCACGGTGGCTCTACCAGTTCCCAAGCTGTGTTGCTTTTTCATTCCAAATCCTGAGGCACTGTAAAATAGATTGCATGTGGTGGCATCTCTTAAAATGTTCTTATTCCCTTTTTCTCACAAATAGCAAAGCCACCCCAAGAATTCAAATGACAAGCACCGTAGCAAAAAATGCAAAGACCCCAAACCACGGGTAAAGAAGTTGAAGTACCACCAGTACATTCCACCAGACCAGAAAGGTGAGAAGAACGAGCCGCAGCTGGATTCCAACTACGCCCGCCTGCTCCAGCAGCAGCAGCTGTTCCTGCAACTACAGATCCTGAGCCAGCAGCAGCAGCACTACAACTACCAGACCATCCTGCCTGCGCCACTCAAGTATGGGGCTGGGGCGGGGCTGGCTCCTGAAGTGGATTTTACTGTGGTTTTTATGAGGATCCATTAGTTACTGAAGGTTGGATGTTGTGATTTATTTGTGCTTAATGACCGTTTTCATTTTATTGCCATCAAAGCTTCTCATACAGAGTCTGAAGTCAGCACAGTGAGAATAGCCTGCATGCCACTCGGTTTGTCCTCCAAAGTCAGTTCTGAGTTTTTAAGTTAGAAATGACTTCTCACAATTACGCATCCAAGAAAGATTTGCCTAGTGGTAAATGCTATGAGAAAAGCATAAGAGCTGGTAAAACAGTTTTTTAAAAAAAAAAACACAGAACCATAAAACCTGGAGTGGTCAAAGAAAGTTTTATGAAAAAGGCAGGATGTGTATGTGGGGAAGGGCCTGAAACTGGGAAGGGCCCTCTAAGCAAAGGGGAACAATGTGAGTGGAGGTACAGAGTGCAGTGCCTGTTTATGGGATGGTGAGAAGAATGGCCTGTTAAATAATACGATTTGTTTTTAAAGAAAGTGGAGGACAGAATTGAGTAGGGCCGATGTCTGCAGGAACCTGAAATCGGGCCGACTCTAAGTTTGATGTGGTAGTTGTTTCAGAGGCTGCACTGACGTGGTAAAATCAACATGCAGGAAAGAATCATTTGACGCCAGTACTGAAGAGGAGTCTGGAAATAGGAAAACCAGTTGGAAATTTTGCAGTAAAGTAGTTCCCAGAAGATGAAAGGGCAGTGATAATGGAAAAGAAGGAACAAGATAGATGTCCCAAAAGACAGTGAATGAAAAGTCTTTGTGACCAACAACCATGGAGAAGAAACATGTTTCCACAGTTTGAGCCCAATTGGGAGGGATAGAGGGAGTGAGTACTGGCAGTTTCTGCGATTGAATCCATAGCAAGATATCCATGGCTTATTTTAATTATGTAACAAAAGAAACTTCCAGTTATGCATCCTCAAATACTTTTTCTGGGAAACAGGTAAAAATGCAAAGCCCCCATCCTTCACTTTGTTCACTTTTTAGGAGGAAGGGATATTTATATTCAACTTGGAAAAGAAACTCTAGAAAAAGATCAAATCTCATACAAGGAAAAATTATTCTCTGGGTCAAGCCCCTCGACTTGTAATCACATGATCTGGAGACACTGGACTTGTGTTCTACAGGAGGCTAAGCATTCCTCCCGGGGAGTGGAAAACAGACCCACTAAGCGGCTTCTCTGTAAGAAAGACCTCTGCATATGCTAATGGTTATCACTTCACTGTTTTCTTTCAAGAACCAAATATGTCAAGGAACGTTAGACTAGTCATTCAGACTTTACTGTGAAGCACTTAAATCTACAACATCAGGGCACAGAGATGAAGGAGGGAAGAACCTTGTAGCGTGTTACTATTTTAAGAGCAAGCAGGCCTGAGACAGCTGTTGACATTGGCAGGAGACCAGGAAGGCCAAGAGCTGAAAGAGCATCAGAAACGAACAACACCACTTGGCAGCTCTGTCCACGTCAGAGGTATCCCCACTGCCTCCACCCTCCTTGGGCTCCATGATAGTAACAGCAACGATGGCACACGTGTGTGTGCTCCTGACGATGCCCCAGGCAGTGTGCTCAACCCTTCACATCATCAGCATCCACATGGTTACTCTACGAGGACTGATATTGTTGGTTCCATTCCCAGACGAGGAAACTGGTCAACTGAAACCCTATGAAAAGATTTTTTGTGCTGTCTATGAAATAGTCTTTCCTGTAATGAAAGATATTGGCTGCATGGGACTGGCTTTGTAGAGGGGAAGAATACATCTAAGGAGTGAGCTTCTGAACTCTTCAGTTCTTTATCTTCCCAAGGCTTCCAGTCCCCCCTCCGCCAACATTCCCACCACTAAAGTGACCAAGCCAACCCGTCCAAGGAAAACTTCACACAGGAAGATCCAGGGACCAGGAGGAGGCAAGCCCGTGGTTCTTCAGTACAATTTCCCCACACAAAGACTGAGCATCAGTTCTGTTTAGCTTCCAGGTCTAGAAATGGAGATGGCTTTAACACATTTTTTACCAAAACTCCATTACGAGAAACTAAATGTGGAGGTCCTGCAGTGCCTGCAGTAGTGGGATTTTCTTGATAACGCAGCCTTTGGTACCATGGAAGGAGCAAGAGCCTGAATTCACAGGGCTATAATCCCACACACTGGCTAAAGGTTCCTGGAAGGTCATGCCATCTCTCTCAACTTAAGGTTTCTCATCCACACAGTGATCACATTAGTCTCCTCCCAACCCCCACTTTTTCCCTCTTGATTTGGGGAAAAGCAACGTCAATTTATTTCCATTACTTTAAAGGTTGAATTAAATACTGAATTGTTCATCATAGTAACCAGGAGTATTGTAGAATCTCAACCAAAAAGAGCATGAATAGAATAATTCACTGAAATTATGTATTCTCAAGGAGATAATTTCATTCACAAAGGACCAAAAGTTGGTTGAAGAGAATCTTACATTTTTAATTTAATAAAGAATATACATAGATACAATACATAGACAAGCATGCAGCATATCCATGGTATTAAAATTTCATAGGGAGAGCAATAAGGAAAAACTGTCTAAAAAGGCTCCTTACAAGGACAATATTGAATACTAGAGGCTCAGTGCATGAAATTCGTGCATGGGTGCGGTCCATAGGCCTGGGTGGCAATCAAAGTGTGAGCATCTGGTGTGGAAGGGCAGGTCCCAGCTGACCTCTGGACCCTGGGCAGCACCTGGGCACCCGCACACCCCCCTCCACCTGAGTCATGGAGCCCGAGTCTCCACGCGGTGATGTGGTGAGTGCGGCCGGACGCCGCAGGCTGTGGCGCAGCATAGGCCTCTGGGCCACACAGCGTCACCATACGGTAGCCGGGTGGGCAGCGCAGTCTCTCCTGACCAGCCTCACAGACCGGCTCCTGTGCGAACCCATGGGGAGCCTGACCGGCCCCTGTGGTCCTGGCGGCTGCAGCCTGGCTTACCCAGAAGATGCCGCACAGGGGCGGGCTCCTCGCAGGCGCCCAGCACCTGAGCGCAGGGGCTTCCCCAGTGCACAAGCCCTGGCGTCCTGGAGGAGGGTAGCAGGGGGAGTGAGAGCGAGCTCAGTGGACACCCCACATTCTCACCACACCTCCATCCCCATCACCCCACCCCCATGTAGCTGCATTCTCACCTCACCTCCATCCCTGTCACCCCTGCCCCCAGATGGCCGGTGAGAGGTCGCAGTGCATTGCCGATGCCCACAGTGTTCCACACCAACCCCTGGTGGTCAGCGCACGTCATAGTGAGTGGTCAAACTCCCGGTTGAGGGGACAGTTTGCATATTAGGCTTTTATTATATAGGATAAGGTTGAGAAACTGATTTAAATAAAATGTTTTCATAATTCAAAAATAAGATTTAAAATACTTGTCATTTCATCGAACCTTCAAGAAACTTAATTTCAAATATTTCAAGTATTTAGCAAAACATAAAGCAGGTTAAAAAGACTCAAGTGAATGTAAAGTTAGTTAGCTGTTAACAAGGCCAGAACTGGCTTCAAACACAGGCTTCCTAAATCTCAGTTGAGAAAGGTCATCCAACTGTGGACCCCACCCCATTCTCGTCATCACCGCAGAGCCCACTTTCAGAATGTGGAATTCAGAGTCTCACTGGTGTCAGTACCACAGCTTATATGATGGTAAAGCCGTGGCCTCAATGAAGTTGACTGCATGGTATCAGCCACCCTGTCACCTCTTCTTTAATAGGTGTCAGCCACCAGAGAAGAAAATGCCATTGTTTGCATTTCGATGCCAGGAGTAGCACAGTAAAAAGAAGTCATTGGGGGGCCTCAGTTTGGTGCTTTTAGGGAAATTGGTACAAAAGCACCTAACTTTGGAACTTGACAACTGCTTAACCAACATTTTTGAATAAACTTTTTTAAATGAAGTATATCTTACATACAGAAAAGTTCGTAAGTCATAAGTGAAAATTGATGCCAAAGTAAGCATGCCCATATTACCACCTGCATCAAGAAATGGAACATGCCCTGGCCGGTTCGGCTTAGTGGATGGAGTGTCGACCTGTGGACTAAAGGGTCCTGAGTTCGATTCCAGTCAAGGGCACATGCCCGGGCTGTGGGCTCGATCTCCAGTGATTCTCTCTCATCATTGATGTTTCTCTCTCCCTTCCTCTCTGAAATCAATAAAAATATATTTTTTAAAAATGACATTGTACAAATTATTTAATTTAAAAAAATAAGTGGAACATTATCATTAGCCCTGGCCAAGTCGCTTGGTTGGTTAGAGCATTGTCCCGATATGCCAAGGTTGCGGGTTCGATCCTCAATCCGGGCACATACAATAACGAATAAATGCATAGATAGGTAGAACAGCAGATCAGTGTTTCTCCTTTTCCCTCTCTCTCTAAAATTATTAAATAAAAATTTTTTTAAAAAGACATGCAACATTATCAGTCCCTCTCTCGGTGACTAGCCTGACTTCTATCCTGTAGATTAGTTTTGCCTGCTTTTGAACATTATATAAATGCAAACCTGTAGTACACGTGTGTCTGGCTCCTTTTGCTCAACATGTTTGTGAGATGCATCTTCACTGGTGCAAATAGCAGTTCATTTTTGCTGAATAGTATGCTGTAATTTATCTACCCATCATACTCTTGATGGACAGTTGGGTTGCTTCCCATTGGGGCTGATATGAAAAATGACATAATAAATATCCTCACCTGCATCTTATGGCTGACAAATATATGTCTTTGTCAGGTGTCCGTCAGGAATGGAATTGGTGGGTCAGAGGATAGGCATGGGTTTTTTTAAGTAGATACTGTGAAATAGTTCTCCAGAGTGGTTACCCTAGTGCACAGTTCTGGCAGTTGTGTATGGGACAGTCCTGACTATTCTAAGTAGTTGGTATTGGCAGTGTTGGTCTAGCAGCAATCCTTCTGGATGTGTGGTGGTGGTCTGGTGTGCATTTCATTTGCATTTTCCTCCTACCTGTTGAGGTTAAGGTCTTGTTCACATATTTATTGATCATTAGGATATGCTTTCTTGTGATATGCTTACCCAAGATTTTCCCATTGGGTTTTCTGTCTTTTTCTTACTGATTTGCAAGACTCTTAGTATATGGTAGATATGAGGCCTTTGTCAGAAAAAAAATGTATTATAAATATTTCTTCAGTGGCTTTGGCTTGTCTTTTCACCCTCTTAAAGGTGTCCCTTGTATTTAGTGCTTTTTGTGTCCTGTTTAAGAAATATTTTCTATCCAAAGGCCATGAAGATATTATCCTAGTTTTCTTATAAAAGCTTTATTGTTTTCAAAATTCACATTTAGGAATTTTGTTTGTTTTTATTAATCCTTGCCTAAGGATATTTTTCCATTGATTTTTTTAGAGAGAGTGGAAGGGGGAGAGAGAAAAACATTGATATGAAAGAGACACATTGATTGGTTGCCTTCGCACTCCCCAGACCAGGGCCGGGGATCAAGCCTGCAATCAAGGTACATGCCCTTGACCAGAATCAAACCCAGAGCCCTTCAGTCTGCAGGCCGGCACTCTTTCCACTGAGCCAAACTGGCTAGGGCCACATTTAGGTTTTTGAAGATGATATGAGGTAGGGGTCCATCAGGAGCAGTATTTTTTCCTGTATGAATATCCAGTGTGGCCAGTGCCATTTAATGGAACTGCAGTGGGTGTCACCTTTGTGATAACTCCAAGGCCAATGTATGTGGGAGTCTGTTCCTGCATTTTCTGATCTCAATGTGTCTGTGGTTCTGCCCTTGCACCAGCACCACACCATGTGAGTAAACTGGCTTTGTAATAATTGCCGGTATCTGGTGGTATGGCTCTCCCAGCTCTGCTCTTCTTCTTTAGAGCTGCCATGGCCATTCTTTGTGCTTTGCATTTCCATATAAAGGTTAGAGTCACTTTCTAAATCTCTACAAAGCAAGCACAACCTGCAGGGATTTTTATTGGGACCTGATTTGATTGACATCTTTACCATATTGAGTTACATGACCATGCTATTTTTCTCCTCCTAACTTAATAGTCAAATTTTTAGCAGAAGCAATGTCAAATCCGAAATTATATATATATATATATACATATATATATATATATATATATATATATATATATATATATATATATAAAAGGCTAAGTGACTGACCGTACGACCAACCAACCAGCTGGTACATATGACAAGCACTGGCAATTTAAAAATAAACGTTGACTAGCGCATGCGTGATACATACCAAGCTCTCACTGGCACCAATCACATGCGTGTGTTTCGATCTGTCATTGTCGATCGTGAATTTGGTTGTTTTTGTCGACATTCTGAAGCTGAAAGAAAGCAGCGTCGACAGAGTATGTCTGAAGACCAACTATTGGCACAACGTACCTCTGAAGCCTAAAGAAGCCAGTGTCATCGACAAAATGTATCTGAAGACCAACTATTGGTATAACGTACCTCTGAAGCTGAAAGAAAGTGATTCCATCGATTCAATGGATGATGCCAAAAAGGAGAATTTTTCCATCAAATTTCTTAATAATATTACTCCTTTGGGAATGCCGCGTCATAAATTAAAATTGAAAGTAGGTGTAATCATCATGCTACTGAGAAATATTAGTAGTAAATGAGGTCTTTGTAATGGTACTAGATTTATTATCACAAGATTGCGACCTAACATAATCGAAGCTGAAGTATTAATAGGATCTGCAGAAGGAGAGGTTGTCCTGATTCCAAGAATTAATTTGTCCCCATCTGGCCTCCCATTTAAATTAATTCGAAGACAGTTTCCCGTGATGCCAGCATTTACAATGACTATTAATCACAAGGACAAACTCTAGACAGCGTAGGAATATTCCTACCTGAACCCGTTTCCAGACATGGTCAGTTATATGTTGCTTTCTCTCGAGTTCGAAGAGCATCTGACGTTAAAGTTGTAAATACTTCATCACAAGGGAAATTAATCAAGCACTCTGAAAGTGTTTTTACTCTTAATGTGGGAGATATTAGAATAAGTTTAATCAATTTATCAGCCATTGCTTTTATCAATGTTTTTATATCATGTTTTTGTTTTTATATGTTTTTGTTATGTTATTTATTTATATATTATTTTATTATACATTTTACTAATTTTCTTTCATCTCTGACACTTCTATTATAAAGGGCGAATAATGCTTTCTTCTAATTAATTTCCTCTAATTAATTTCCTTTCAATGTGCACAAATCTGTGCACCAGACCACTAGTTTTATTATAAACTCTAAATTTCCTTTTCTTTTGAAGGCCCCTCAATGACAAAAATAACAACAGTGGCAATTCAGCTTTGAACAATACCACACCTAACACACCAAGACAGAATGCATCTGCTCCTGTGAGGAAGCCAGGACCTCTGCCTCCCAGCTTGGATGACTTAAAGGTGATAATTCCAAGTAGAGTCTACTCACCCTTTGTACCACAGAAGTGTAAATGATTGGCCAGATTTGTCTAGCAGGTAGTTTTCAGTATACATTCAACTTTACCAACAATATGATAACCCTTATAGCGGTACTTTCCTTTCGCGTCCATTAAGTTTATTTTACAATGTTATTACAATGACCAGTAATAACTCTCATTTATTGAGCATATGCTGTGTGTCAGCACCATACCTGTTCTGACTCCAGAGGCAGATTTTTTCCTTCCCTGCTCATTGCCAAGTTTGGGAGAAGCAGGGAAACGTAACAGTTAAGAACCTGATCTCCAGGGCAGCCTTTCTGGGTTTCTGCCCCAGCTCAGCCGTCTGTTATCTGTGGTAGCTTGGACTAGTGATTCAACCTCTCTTTCCTTGATCTTCTTCTATTCTTTAAAATGGAAACAATAATACCAACACCTCATGTGAAGATTAATTGAAAAAATAACCCACTTCCAACAGTGTCTGGCACATAGTAATTACTCATTTCTGGTAGTAAATTATTTCTTTGACATAACAGAGGAATCGCCCTCTAAAAACCCTTGTTTATTATCACTGGCCTTCTGAATTCTTCAGGTCTGTAATGTTAAACGGCCCCACTTTCAGCTGTGCAATAATATGGAGTTGTCCTGGCCACAAAAGTGTCCTGTAGACTTGTCAGAAAGCTATACCAGACAAAGAGAGCTGATTTGTTTGTTCTTCCAGGTATCAGAACTGAAAACAGAACTGAAGCTAAGAGGTCTTCCAGTGTCAGGCACCAAACCAAACCTTATCGAACGCCTGAAACCCTACCAGGAGATGAACAGCAACGGCACTGCTGCTGACGGCATCGTGGCAGCGTCGACATCTGCCGTCGTCACCGGTAGCCCAGAAGTCACCATGGCGGTGCCAGTCACCACCCTGCATAACTGTGTGACGAGCTCGGGCTCCCCTCTCAAGGCAGAACTGCCACCTGCTGGAACCAGCAACGTGATCCATGTGGAAAATGTTAATTCGCCTCTGCCAATCTCACCGTCTCCCTCCGAACAGTCCAGTCTCAGCACTGAGGACACAAACATGGCCGACACTTTCACCGAGATTATGACCATGATGTCTCCATCCCAGTTCTTGTGTTCATCTCCTTTGAGAGTGACCAGTAACGAAGACAGCCTGAGTCCCACCAGTAGCACTCTGTCCACTCTGGAACTGGACGCAGCTGAGAAGGATCGCAAGCTTCAGGAGAAAGAGAAGCAGATCGAAGAGCTAAAGAGGAAACTGGAACAAGAGCAAAAGCTCGTGGAAGTTCTGAAAATGCAACTGGAGGTTGAAAAACGAGGGCAGCAGCAGCAGCGGCGGCCACTGGACCCCCAGCCCAGCGCCCCTGCTCATTCTGTCAGCCAGTCAGAGCAGAAACAGGCCAGTGTGGGCTCCTCCGTCAAAGACGAGACCTCACTCACGGACTGCTCCAGCCCCAGGCCGCCTGTCCCGGGAGCCAGCCATTCTGTGGGGCAGCCTGTCTCTGCGGGTGGCCAGACCCTTGTCGCCAAAAAGGCTGTAGTGATCAAGCAAGAGGTCCCTGTGGCCCAGGCAGAGCAGCCGAGCGTGGTCCCACAGTTTTACGTGAGCTCCCAGGGACAGCCGCCGCCTGCTGTTGTCGCTCAGCCGCAGGCTTTGCTGACCACGCAAACTGCTCAGCTGCTGCTGCCAGTGTCCATCCAGGGCTCCAGTGTCACCTCCGTGCAGCTCCCCGTGGGCAGCCTCAAACTCCAGGTGTGAAGTTTGTCTTCTAACTACTTGCCTCGCAGCCCACATGGAATGGACACTCAGGACACACACCTGAGCTTTCTCATAGATGCATCCAAATCAGGCTTCACGGAAGCAGAAAACTGTTGGTGGGGGTGCGGTGGGGGGACATTCAAAAAAAAATTCGAACATCAGCACTCTTTTTAGGTAGTAAAAAATGGGGATGCTTTTCGATTTCTGTTACCTTTCACCTTTAATGAACACAGGATCGTACATGTTTTTACATACCTATGACACCGTGATAACTACTGTTACTGAGTACTTCTTATGCACAAGGCACAGCCTCAAGTATTTTAAACAGCTTACTTCATTTACTCCTCCCTTCCCCCAGAAAGTCCAAGTGATAAACCCCATTTCTAGATAAGGAAACTGAGGCCCTTGAGGTTTGGCAAGTTGCCCAAGGACAGAACTACTGTTTAAACCTCAGCCTTTTGACTCTTATGTCCACTCTTACATTCTGCCTCCCACAGTCCCTGAAAGGCACCATCGATGTGAAGGTGCCTGCACTAAGGAAAAGGCCACCAAAGTTAGAGTGAGGATGCTCCTGAGGACACGGAGAGTTACTGTGTCATTTCCTTTTGTGCCCACGCAACCTGTGCATTGACCTTACGGTGTTTTTATGTAACGTGATTCCAGTGGGTTTTAACAAGCTGGGCCACATGCAGTGGTGCTCCTCAGCCTTGACCACCCAGATATCCTGAGCAGAGGTGACCCACAGGCCCTTGGCATTTGCAAAAATCCTAATTCCCATTTCACCTTTAGAGTCTGTGAAATGGTAAGTTGCTCTTTAATGTAGCTTTCCTAAACTTTTATTCTGTCCAAATCTTCCCTGAGGATTGACATTTAGGAGAAGCACCGCATTTCCTTCTGGGCCTGTGTGTGCCAGCACGTGCTGGCTGTCCCCAGAGAGGGGACGCACTGCAGCTTAAACGCAGGAATTTAGACTCAGGCCTCACAGTTTCCCTGCCGCTCTTAAAATCATTGTAACACCTGACCTATTAGGTGTAGAGCCGCTACAGGTTCTTACTTCAGTTTTCTATTCTCACAAAAATTTCCAATGAACATCTTAGTCACTTAAGGAATAATAAGAGCATGAAAATAACTGGCCTGGTGTTTAACTCTATGGTTTAGAATTGTTAAGGCTCAAATTTAGGTGCTGATGAGTTGAAGTGTATATCTGTAAACATTTTATCTTATTTCATTTTAGATAAGATCCCCCAAATGACCAGTTATCTCACACCTAACCCTTGATTCTAACTTTGATTTTGACAATTAAATTGATTTATTTTTATCAACTTTGCCTCCTAGACTCCACCACAAGCAGGAGTCCAGACTCAGCCTCAGATAGCAACCACCACCTTGTCCTCGGGCTTGGCACAGACTGGGCCTCAGCAACCAGGCACGTTCGCACCGCACGTGCTCAGTCAGCCGCAAGTCAGAAAGGTTGGTGAACACTAAAGGGTGACAGACAGGGCTGACTGGTCCCTCATCTGCTTGACCACTCAGCATCGTCACAGGAGCCTCCTCCAGGAAGCTCCCTTTGTTCTTGCTACGATCCATCTCCCGTCACGGGAGCCTCAGGTCAGATGCCATTTGTCTGCAGATTATCCAAGTATTTGGGAAAGAGAGTTCTTTATTACTAAAAGATAGCTTGTCTTAACAGTTCAACTCCTTTTCTAAGTAAACATTTCAAAGGTATTGTTTCAATCTTTATATGTAGAATCTTGTTGGGCTTAAATTTTTCTTCAATTAACCATTTTGTAGGGGGAAAAGTGCTGTTCCCTGGGAAGAGATATTTGAAGAAAAAGACACTTTCTGAAATGTATCTCTTGAGTAAGACGTTTCTATATTTTGAGTTTGCCATCTCATGGATTGAGAACCAGATAGTCTGGGTCTGGCTCTCATTTTGGTTCAGCTACGTGATGGCCTTGTGCACAGTTCACTGTCTTTCTCTGAGTGTCAGTTTCCTCATCTTTAAAATGATGGTGTTGATCTAGGGCTCACTGTCCTCTAAAGGAGTTCCACCTAAAAATTCTCGTTAAATAGCCCCAACAGTTACCAGACTTCCCACCATCCAGTAGGTGGCGCTGTGTGCACATCTCCTTGCCAGAAAAATCCCAAGGCCTCAAAAGGTCTTACTATTACAAACCTTGAGACTTAGTATTAGTCCCAGAATTTCCATCTTTAACATAAAGGAACCTAGATAACTAAATAGACCTGTCGCTATGCCCCAGGGTGGGGTGAGCTGTCTGGGCTGAGAGCTTGAGGGACAGACAGAAACGACCTCTCGGGTCCGAACAGGCACAGGAACACACATGCTCTCTTTTGGACTCTCCTCTGAAAAATGCAAAGTTCTGCATATTACTTATTTGGGGCTGAAAATAACATATTAGTGTAGTGATAAGCTTAGTGAATGTTTAAATGTTGAGACAGTTTTCTTGGTTTTAGGGGGAAAGAAAAACATTATCTAAACAGGATAAATAAGGGCTCATTCACTGATCTCAAAATACTGGAATTAGGAATCATTACTCCCAATTTAAAGGAAGAAGTTTTTGTGTATGTTTTACCAAATATTAGGAAATTCAACCTTTTAAAAGAGGTGTTGACAGATAAGTCGTACTGTTTAGAGGAATATAAACACACACACACGCCTAATTTCATGTTTAAGAAATACTTATGTATATTTACAATAAAAATACAGGGGATAAGTTTTTCACTCTCTGAATACGAGTGGCATAAAGTATATTAAACATTTTTATGAGCAAACCAGTTCTGTGAAATACAATTAAATATCAATAGTCTGGCCATACATTTGTAAAAGGCCTTAAAACCTTTGGCTCTAATAGGGACTAAACAGAACACTTTCAGTTAGTTCCACAGGAACAAATCCCAGCTTTGCCCAATGGATCAGACAGCTTCTCAGAAGGAGGCAGATATTAAATGGGGCTTTGCGAGGATTTGGAGAAATTTCCAAGCAACTGGAAAACTGAGCATGGCCACAGCATGTGTAGCCTTTCAGGTAGCATGGAAAAGGGCCAGGTAGTGAGAAGGTTTGTATGCCAGCCAAAGGTTAGCTTTTACCCTACAGACAGAGGAGCCAGTGAGTGGCAGAGCTCCATCAGATGCGTGCTAAGATTGTATTGTGGAGGGTTGACAGGCAGGGGGCATGGCCTGGTTGCTAGGGCAGGATTCCAGTGGCAGATAATAAGGACCTGGATTAGGACAGCAAGAACAGAGGCCTGATCCAAGGGTCATTTCTAAGAAATGTGAGCTCTGAGGAGAGGAGGCAGAGTAGACTGGTGGCTCTATTTACTAAAGTTTAAAGAAATATGAAGGCAAAACCAGCAATTACTTTCTCTCAGAGGCTAGGGATGGAGGGAAGAAGGGGAAAGTTTAGTTTGGAATATATTACATTTGAGATGTCCCAAATTTATGTTTGTAAATGTGACTTTGGCACTTGGGAGCAAGGTTGGAAGAGAGGTGGGCTTGGGATCATTAGCTTCATCGTGAACAGTAAAGCCAGGAGAATAGATGCGATCACCCTAGTGAGGAATTAAGAAATTCAGCTGTCATTTACTAGGGAAATTATGCTGAGGAAATGCTGCTTTCCCAAAAAATACTGTCACGCTGCCATCAAAGACGAGCAAAGGGACCACTGATGCTCAGTGGGGTGGCAAACCATGCCTATGGGCCAAATCCAGCCCTGCCTGTTTTTGTAGATGAAATTGTACTGGTGCCGCCCACACATTCATTTGCATGTTGTCCAGGCCACTTCTGTGCTACAACAGCAGAGAGGAGCGGTCACCACGGAGACAGCACAGCCCACAAACCCTCAACTGTATACCCGTGGCCCTTTGCAGAAAAAGTTAACCAACCCGTTTTAAAACATGGTTTTCTTTAGTAGGAAGGGCAGGCTGATGGGAATATACTTATTCATTTCAGGTTTTCACAAGCTCGGCATCCAATACAGTTCTTTCATATCAGAGACCACCCGCTCCAGCGGTCCAGCAGCCCTTTGTTAACAAGACGCCCAGCAGCGTTCTCCAGTCCAGAAGTGCGCCCCTTCCATCCCTGCAAAACGGACCGAGCCCTCCCAGCAAGGTAAGCCTGCGGCCACTGCTCCAGTGACACGCTTTCTGGGTACAGACCGTCCCAAAGCCCAGAGCTTTAGGCTGGGAATGACTGAAGATCAGTATTCACGGGGGAAATAGCTGAAAATATCGCAGTGAAGACAGCCTCACAGGTAGGTCTTAGGTCAGAAGCCTCACCGGCCTAGGAGGCCCATGCGTGAGGAACAGCCAGGGCATGAGGAAGCTTACTGCCCAGAGCTGACATATGCTCCTCTGTGTGCCACAGCCGAGCTCACCCCCGCCACCCCAGCAGTTTGTCGTCCAGCACTCTCTGTTTGGGAGCCCAGTCCCCAAGACGAAAGACCCTCCCCGCTACGAGGAGGCCATCAAACAGACACGCAGTACCCAGTCCTCTCTTCCAGAGGTAAGTGAGGCCAGTGGCTTCTATGTCGTCTGTCATCCTCAAATTGAATCCCTTTTCTAAGGTGGACTTGCCCCAATAGATACTAAGTCCATGGCGAGGAGCCTTCTTTGCATTTTAAATGTTTAAATCACATTATCCTTTACTATAAAGACCCCCACTTCCAAGCAGGTTTCAGCAGCCATGTAACCTGCAATTACTCGGAAATTCGGGGTTTGTCTTTTAACTTCTCCTTTGGGGCCGAGGGATGGGTTGTGTTAGGGTAGATGTGATTGTTACACGGGTCCCTCTTTTCTTTTTCCTGAATAAGATCCTCCTCTAAGGGAAATAGACAAGTTGATAGATTTTTCTTTGTTTTCCATAACTAAGTCAGCTCTGACCACATCTCCTAAGTTCTCATAGATTTAGACACATGTCAATGTGTCTGAGGTTTTCAAACAATCTGATGTCAGTTTTTTCCTGTGTTCCTGAAGAGCTTGTTACTAACATTTCACTAAACATTTATGTTTTGCTCACATCTAGTCTCTCGAAAAATCTTTGCATAACTTGTTTTCTAATTATAAAAAAATAGAGAAAAATCACCAATGGTCCTACCACCCAGAATCCTTTTATTAATATTCTGCTGTATATAACCCATTTTTATGTTTATAAAATTTTTAAAATATATTTGGACTCATACTTCTTCATAACTCAGTCTTTTAAATGAATGTTTATTGAATAAGATATATACAGTACTCACTTTGTTGTAACTTTTTTTAATGGATGTACCATTTTTTTATTTCCATCCCCTGAACCCTTCCTATTGGCAACCACCAGCTTGTTCTTCATATCTATGAGTCTGTTTCTGGGGGGTTTTCTTCATTTATTTTGGTTTTTTTATATTCCACATGTAAGTGGGATCATACGGTAATTGATTTCTGGAAGGTGAGAGGAGGGAGAGGAGAGGATCTATCTGCACAAAGAACATATGATGTCAGGTACGAAAATCTCTACGGATTAGAAAGGACATTTCATTTTACTTTTTATTCACATTGACATGCACTATTATATGACTTTCAGGTATGCAATATACTTTTACACATTTTTATAACTGACAAATTGATCACCACAAGAATGGCAGCTTTGCAACTTATTTTATACACTAGAGGCCCGGTGCACGAAATTTGTGCACGGGGGTGGGGGGTCCCTCCGCCCCACCTGCACCCTCTGCAATTTGGGACCCCTGCACCTTTTTCTTATCTTGCTAACCTCTTCACATTTAAAAAAATTAACTGAAATACTACCTACTCTAGGAAATCCTCTTTGAACAAATCTCTTTACAACAACAGCGGTTCTCAACCTGTGGGTTGAACGACCCTTTCACAGCGGTTGCCTAAGACCATCCTGCATATCAGATATTTACATTACGATTCATAACAGCAACATTACAGTTATGAAGTAGCAACAAAAATAATTTTATGGCTGGGGGTCACAACATGAACTGTTTTAAAGGGTCAGAAGGTTGAGAACCACTGCTTTACAGTCTGTATTAAGTATTTTCATAGTATATCATTCTTTTTCTAACAGCAACTTAGAGTGGATGCAATGTGCTTCTCATTCTTGCATCTGAATTTTTTCTTCTTGCTCTTGTAATAGCAAAGCTTATCCAATTTACATTTGCCCTTCAAAGTGCTTATATTTGGTTCAGTTTCTAGTTGGCTCCCTCCTTTTTTTTTTTAAGCAATACATTTGGATTGTGATAGTAAGTCTCACTTGTAATCAAGACTGTAGGTCTCCCTATCTGAATATTTCTATAATACCTATCATTTTAGCATACCAGAGATTGTGTTCATTTATAGAAAATAACAATAAATGTCACCTGATCATTCGCTCTTCTAGTAATATTTTATATCAAGATGTATTATTCTAGTAATTTAACTTACAAAACAGGCATGCAGAAATAAATCACATTGAACAATAAAGAATGACTCAAATATCAAAGCATAGTACACTTAGGGCCTCTCTTGTCCTGTGCCTCAGATATCATAGCATATTACACAGTTCACATGGAACTCAGTTTCCTTTAAAATAGAAAGGGATCCCATACTCATGAAGAAGCTACTTCCACACATTTTTTTTTTATTTAATTCACAGCACATACTCTTTGTACTAATTGTTGGAAAATCATCCTAGCAATTGCCTCTGTTCCTCTCTGTATTGTTGCCTTACATTCTGATATCATTACTGCGCTTTTATCATCCACTCGCTCTAATAAGATTGTGAATTATTTAAGGGCAGAGATCATGACTTGAGCTTGTGTGTTCCCTGTCATGGTGCCTAGATAAATACTCAAATGCATCCAGTCCAAATGACTGTGATAAGAGAGGCCCACCATTCCTGGAGACCTCTGATTTTTATTTAAGCGGCCTCACTTGTTCTGCGCCTTTACAGAGGGGTGAGTAGTGGCTGAGGGAATTTGAGGAAACCCAGACAGAATTCTCCTCCTAAAAGATTTTGCTAAGCTGGCGCCTGGGACCACCGGGCATTTGTCCAATTAAAACCTGGACACACAGCAATAACAAAGGCACTGGTCTCCTACTGCTAATAGAATAGGCCCTCAAACCCAGCATGCAGGAACTCACCCCCC
>NW_005871552.1:205061-231367 GCF_000147115.1 Myotis lucifugus | reverse complement strand
ACCCGCCATCTTTGTCAGGTTAATTTGCATACTCTCCTGATTGACTGTCCCTCCGCTACGCTCACCAGCCAATTTACATGTTTCTCTTTTATTATATAGGACTAGAGGCCCGTTTCAGTAAGATTCCTGCAAGAATAGGGCTTCCAGCAGCTGGAGCAAAGCAGAGAGGGGAGCGAAATCCGCTGAGGCGGGCTTCGCTCCCACTCCAAGCCACTCCTGCTGGGTTTCCTCTCCTGTTCCCAGCCACTCCTGCTCCCAGGCGCTCCTGCTGCATTTCCCCTCCCCCTCCCAGGCGCTGCGGTGGGTTTCCCCTCCTGCTCCCAGCCACTCCTGAGGGTTTCCCCTCCCGCTCCCAGCCGCTCCTGCTGAGTTTCCCCTCCCGCTCCCAGATGCTCCTGCTGGGTTTCCCCTCCCTCTCCCACCTCCGCAGCCTTGGCTCTGTTTCTGTCCTCGAGGCCTCTACTTTGCTCCCTTCTGTACCGCTTGGCCTCCATGTTGTCCTCAGTCTTCCCTCACAACTGGTATATGCAAATTAACCGCCATATTTTAGCTTCTATAATTGAAACATTGTATCTTTTGTAGCTGTTGCTTCAGGAGCTCAGAGCCAGGCGGCAGCAAGCGGGGAACCTTGGCTTCCTTCATCACTGGAGCAAGCAAGCCTCATGTTCGCTTCAGCTGCCTGGCTGCCGGCCGCCATCTTGGCTGGCAGTTAATTTGCATATCTTGCTGATTAGCCAATGGGAAGGGTAGCGAAGTTACGGTTAATTACCATGTTTCTCTATTATTAGATAGGATTAGAATCAAAGGACAAGAATTAAGGAGGGTTACCTGAAATCCACTGTTGGTAAATTAAGGAGGCGGGAGAAATTATCTAGAGAAACACATACCTCTTTTACAGCACACAGAGATCGTATGCAAGGAACAAGGGAACAAGAGGGATTCCATGGTCTTGTGCCAGTGGTTGTGCCTTTAGGAGGAAAAGAAAATTGCTCTGATCAGTTATCTTAGATGCATAAAAACAATGGACAGGGCTGGCTCAAGGTAAGCATTGACCTTTGCTAACAGCTGACTATGAACAAGTCATGTTCCTGGGCTGAAGAAACTGCAAGGAGGCTAGTTGCTAGGGAGAGGAAGCCGGGCATTGCTACGTGATGTCATTACCCGGACAGTCAGACACTTACATATTAGCCTTTCATATATATACTAGAGGCCCAGTGCACAAAAATTTGTGCACTTGGAGGGGTGGGTCCCTCAGCCCAGCCTGTGCCCTCTTGCAGTCTGGGACCCCTTGGGGGATGTCCACCTGCTGGCTTAGGCCCGCTCCCCAGGGGATCGGGCCTAAGCTGGTAGTCAAACATCCCTCTGGCAGCCCGGGAGCCCTCGGGGGATGTCCACTTGCCAGGGGGAGCATGCCTAAGCTGCAGTTGGACATCCTTAGTGCTGCTGAGGAGGCGGGAGAGGCTCCCGCCACCACCGCTATGCTGGCAGCCATCAGCCTGGCTTGTGGCTGAGCAGAGCTCCCCCTGTGGGAGCGTACTGAACACCAGGGGGCAGCTCCTGCATTCAGCGTCTGCCCCCTGGTGGTCAGTGTGTGTCATAGTGACCAGTCATTCCCAGTCGTTCTGTTAGGGTCAATTTGCATATTACCCTTTTATATTATAGGATAGAGGCCTGATGCACGGGTGGGGGCCGGCTGGTTTACCCTGAAGGGTGTCCCGGATCAGGGTGGGGGTTCCGCTGGGGTGCCTAGCCAGCCTGGGTGAGGGGCTGATGGCTCTTTTCAGGCTGGCCACACCCCCTTCAGGGTGGGGGTCCCTACTAGGGTGCCTGGCCAGCCTGGGTGAGGGGCTGATGGCTGTTTTCAGGCTAGCCACGCCCCCCGGCAACCCAAGCTCCCAGCCTCTCCTTTTTTGCTTTTTTTTGCTTTTTCTGAAATTTATTTATCTTCTATAATTAAAACTTTGTAGCCTTGAGTGGAGCCGAGGGCCAGCCAGGGCAGGCGGGAAGCTTGGCTTCCTCCATCACCAGGGGCAACCCAAGCGTCCTGCTCGCTCCAGCTCCATGGCCGCAGCCATCTTAGTTGGGTTAATCTGCATACTCGCTACTGATTGGTGGTGGGTGTGGCTTGAGCGTAGCAGAGGGATGGTTAATTTGCATGTTTCTCTTTTATTATATAGGATAGATTATTAAAGGATACAGGAAATAAATGGATCAGTATGTTTACAGAGATTTTATATTTTACCAGAGTCCCGTTGCACTGATTCATGCATAATGAAAGGAAATTAATTAAAATAAATATTTTAGAAGCTGGGGAGGGACAGTGGGAGGGCTCCAGGGCATGTCCAGCCCATCTTGCCCAGTCCCGATCAGCCGGACCCCAGCAGCAAGTAACCTACTGGTCAGAGCATCTGCCCCCTGGTGATCAGTGTGCATCATGGCAACTGGTCAAACAGTCGGACACTTAGCCTATGAAAAATTAAGAATGTATATTGTATAGATAACAAGAAGTATAGCTTTTAAAAAATAAAAATAAAATTGTAAAAGGACAGGAAAGGAGGAACAGAAAACAGGATAAATAGAAATAAGACAATGGTAAACTTAACCATATCAATGATTACACAAGACACATTAGTAGAGAAAACAATTGTAGAGATTATCAGAATGGATGAAAAAAGAAAACAGAACTAACTATATGCTGTGTCGTAGTTTTAAGATATGTCTACAAATTCTTAGATATTACTCCCTAGTTTGGACTTAGTGACCAGCTTCTAAGGAACAGAATTGGCAGAAGTGATGGTGTGTGACTTCCTAAACAAAGTGATAAAAGGCATACTCCTCCTGCCTTGCTCTCTCTTGGACTGCTGGGTGTGGGGGAATGTGAGCTGTGAGACCCTGGGGACAGGAATTGAAGCCCCTCCACCCCTACCCCTATCAACAACCAGCACCAGTGCCAGTCATGTAATGAGCCACCTTTACAAGAACAGTCTCCAACTCATACAACTTAAACAATCCAATAAAAAAATGGGCAAGGGACCTAAATAGACACTTTTCGGAAGAGGACATAAAGAAGGCCAAGAGATATATGAAAAAATGCTCAAAGTGACTAATCATCCAAGAGATACAAATCAAAATGACAATGAGGTACCATCTCACACCTGTCAGAATGGCTATCACCAACAAATGACAAGTGCTGGCGAGGATGCAGAGAAAAAGGAACCCTCATGCACTGCTGGTGGGAATGCAGACTGGTGCAGCCACTGTGGAAAACAGTATGGAGTTCCCTCAAAAAATTAAAAATGGAAC
Source organism: Myotis lucifugus (assembly GCF_000147115.1). Taxonomy (NCBI): domain Eukaryota; kingdom Metazoa; phylum Chordata; class Mammalia; order Chiroptera; family Vespertilionidae; genus Myotis; species Myotis lucifugus. The sequence goes on along the minus strand of NW_005871552.1, from coordinate 228,064 downwards.
TCCCATTTGACCCCGTGATCCCACTTCTAGGAATATATCCCAAGAAAACAGAAACACCAATCAGAAAGGATATGTGCATCCCTATGTTCATAGCAGCACAATTTACAATAGCTAAGATTTGGAAACGGCCTAAGTGCCCACCAGCAGATGAATGGATTAGAAAACTGTGGTACATCTACACAATGGAATACTATGCTGCTGTAAAAAAGAAGGAACTCCTACCATTTGCAACAGCATGGATGGAGTAAGAGAGCATTATGCTAAGTGAAATAAGTCAGTCAGAGAAAGATAAATATCACATGATCTCACTCATTTGTGGAATATAATGAACAACATAAACTGATGAACAAAAATAGAGCCAGAGGGGAAAAAATAATATTTTAGAATATAATAGAAGTAATCCTGTTATTTGCAGATTTTTAATATTTCCTACAACTTTTGTGATATCATACTATGTTAGTACAGTGTTGGTAATATTACTATACTTAAAATCCTTTTTTCCTAAAATATTAATGTTTATTGCATGTAATATATTTAAGATCATTTTTCTTGAATTGGTGTTCACTGCATGTAACATTATATTTAAAATAGTTTTTTGTGAGATATTTATTGCATGTTACATTATTATATTTAAAATCATTCTTGAAGTAAAAAAAAGTTCCCATTTAGGAATAAATAAACTGCCTTCAACATTGTATATACACACACAAAATTAACATTCTCCAGCCAAGCCTGGAGATCGCTGTAACCTGGCCAACATCTTGACTACAATCTCATGAAAGACCCCAAACCAGAACTACCCATCTACACCAATCCTAAATTCCTGACTCAGAAACTGTGAGATAATAATTGTCTAGCATTTTAAGCCACGAAGTGTTTTAGAAGTTTTATAATAGAGTAATAAATAACTAATGTGTGCATCTACAAGTAGCATACTTTAAATATAAAGACACAGGTTGAAAATAAATGGTTGGAAAAACATATACCATGAAAACAGTAAGCATAAGAAGTCTGGAATAGGCAAAGGATTTGAACAGACACATCACCAAAGAAAGATACACAGATGGCAGAGAAGCACATGAAAAGATGCAACATCAAGTCATTAGGAAATGCACATTAACTCCACGATGCAATACCACTACAGGCCCATTAGCTGTCTAAAATTAAAGTGGCTGACTGCACCAAGTGTTGAAGAGAATGAAGAGCTACTGGAAATCTCGTACATTGCTAGTGAAAATGTAAAATGTGCAATTGCTTTGGAAAACAGCCATTTCTTAAAAAGTTTAACACACACCTACCCTATGATCCAGTCATTCTACTCCTCGGTATTTACACACAGAGACCTGTACACAAATGTTCATAGCAACTTTATCTGTAGTAGCCAAAATGTAGGAACAACCCAATCAGATTTGTTTCTTACAATAAAAAACTTCTCAGCGATAAAAAGGAATGAACTATTCCTAAGGTATAATCTACAACATGGATAAACCTCAAAATCCTATTGAGTAAAAGAAGCCACTCCCTCTACTAGTAAAAAGAGTACACACTATATGAGTCCATTTCTATAAAACTCTAGACATGTAAGTTAATCTGTAATGGGAGAAATCAAGTTATTGTCGCCTAGGGATGAAGGAAGTGCTATCACAAAGAAGCATGAGGAAGCTAGGAGCAATAGAATATTCATTATCTTGATTTTGCTGATAGTTTTATGGGTGTATACATGTGTCAAAACTTATAGAATTGTATAATTCATATAACTTCAGGTTATTGTATGTTAATTTACTCTCAATAAAGCTGAAAAAATATAGATGGTCACCTTTATACATACTTTATATTTTTATCAGAATATAAGCAAGTGAGTTAAAACAGTTTTTAAAATATGAGAAGCCTCTCAAAATGCACTCAATGTACAAGTCAGTGTAAAAGTCATCTGAGCTGGTATCAGCCCCATTCTTGCTCTGTCAGCTCACCAGCTGTAACACATGGGTGAATGGTTTAACTTCTCAGGGGACCTCGGTGTTTTCAAAATGATCAAGTGATTGATTAGAACTAGCTGCTCCGTAAGGTCCTTTGGTGCTCCCAGTTGTATAACACTTCCTGGTTTGTATGAAAAAAAGCTAATTTATATTCTCCTTGGTTGTAGGTTTCCAATGCACACAGTCAGCAGATGGACGACCTCTTTGATATCCTCATTAAGAGTGGAGGTAGGTGAAAAGTCACATCAGACCCCCAATCCCTTATCACATGATATGAAAGTTTTCCTCTAGAGCTTACATATTCTTCTAACTGCATTTCCTGTTTTAAAATCTGTTACATTTAGGCCATTAATACAATTTACTTATGAATGGGGGAAAGCCATTGTTTCAGGTTAAAATACTAAGATAACATTAGATTTACCCACAGATACATACCTGCTGAAAAAGACAAACCATCTCAAAATAGCAAAGTAGACAGATATAAATTCCACATTGAAAGCTTCAAAACTTGCTCCATGTGTTATCAGTCATTGCAATGGGATAAAAATATTCCAATTCATGAGTTAATTTTGTAACAACCAAGTCACCTAGCTTAGGGTCTAATAACTTGATTAATATCCAAAGGCAATTCTAAAACACTTTCTACATATAAATGAAAATCTTCAATTTTACAATGTGTCATCTTAAAAGGGGTAAGGGATATGAACCACACCAAAAAATCAAGGATCTCTGCCTCAGTTTATAAGTACCTCAAAAATTCAAATGCTATTTTAGAATATTTTAAAGTAGTCTTAAATTTACCAGTGAAAGGAGTTTTATTCAGATTTTTAAATAGTTATCAAAATTTCTCCACTCATGCCAGGTACTATTTGATTTTGTTGTTAATAATCTTGTCAGAATGTTTGACATAATATAGAAAATTCTTGATATTTGACAACAGATCTACATATGTGAATATTTTTTTTGCGAATAACTATATCGGCCTCGCAAAATTGTTTAAACTCATGATATAGCTAAACTATGGAAATTAGAGAAACATATATTCCATGCCTTGAATTTAAAATTTTAAAAATGCTTTTTGCCAAATCTGGTTAAAATACTTTTTTTAATGATTAAAAAGAATAATTTTACAGCCTAAACTTAGAAATGAGTTATATTCTAAAAGAAATGATTTTTTATGGCAAAGTATCTAATAGAGTATATTATTTCATCTTGTTATAAACTAATACTAGTAATAATGAGAGATTTAAGTAGTTGATTATAATACTAGTTGTACTTATAAGTATAAATTGCACTTTCAGCTTTCAAAACAATTCTAGAGATGACTCACAGGTCATGAGAAGTGAACTGTCCTGAAACACACACAGCTGAGAGGAATCTTCAGTGTTGTCTCACCTATTTACGCAGCCCAGTCACTGAGTTGGAAGAGCCGTTAAGTAAAATGTTTAGTGTATTGTATATAAATGAAATCAAGTCAGATTCTCATATATATTTTTAAAGTATCTTTTTCACTCTCTTATATGTAGCTAAGTGAACACTGGTCCATTAATTTTCTACATGATCTGGCAAGGAGTAACATATAACTAGTACTTCTTAAGACATTTACCAAATCCTCAAGATTTTATATAAACTGAAAAAACAAGACACATAAGGTGGCCCACCTCATCTTAAATCAGGTCATATGATGGCATTGTATCTTTTCAGAACTTTATATAGAATGGATACGGCTAAACTGGACACAAAGTTCAAATATAATGATAAAAAAGAACAAATATAGTTAGATCATTCATTACACAGGGCCCACATTTTCACATTCACTTTAGGGTAGTGTACTGCTGTGATCGCAGATTTGTGGTACAGAGCCCCTGTCTTAAACCTACAGTGCCTGAGAATGGGACCCAATGATCAGATCATCTAAAAACATCATCCTACTTGGTGGGATGTAATTGCTTTTAATGCTTACTCTTACTAAAAGGAACTGAAAGCATGTCAGAATGCTATAACGTAAATGTTTATTTAACTAAAATGATCCATCTTCCTAAAGGTCATCAGGGGTCAATAGCATTATCTTCCTACTTCTAAGATGGGCTGTGTATTAAGTCGTCATAAAATAGTAAAATAACTCCGTAATTAATAAAAAATGTACATAGTAGTAAATGTTTACTTACTATTTATTTTGCACAGAAATTTCCCTCCCTATAAAGGAAGAGCCTTCTCCTATTTCCAAAATGAGACCAGTGACAGCCAGCATCACCACAATGCCAGTCAACACAGTGGTGTCCCGGCCACCACCCCAGGTCCAAATGGCACCGCCCATATCCTTAGAACCTCTGAGCAGTTTATCTGCCAGCTTAGAGAACCAACTGGAAGCTTTCTTGGATGGGACTTTACCTTCAGCCAATGAAATTACCCCACTACCAAGCAGCAGCGAGGACCGAGAGCCCTTCTCCCTGATCGAGGACCTCCAGAACGACCTGCTGAGCCACTCGGGCATGCTGGACCCCTCACACTCGCCCATGGAGACCTCCGAGGCCCAGTTCGCCGCGAGTACTCCCTGTCTGTCACTTGACCTCTCTGACTCAAACCTGGACAACATGGAGTGGTTGGACATCACCATGCCTAACACGTCGTCGGGACTCACTCCCCTCAGCGCCACTGCCCCAAGCATGTTCTCTGCTGACTTTCTAGACCCCCAAGACCTGCCGTTGCCATGGGACTAACATCACAGATTTCTCGTCCGCGTTCACGAGGTTTAAGAAGACGATTCTAAAAGGTCAGTTTTTAGAGACAGATCTATAGTTGCATCATTGCAATGAAAACATGTTGTCACAGAAAATAACGAATAGATGGTCACAGCCTGGAAACCAAGTTTGAGAACGTTTCATTGCACCCAGCAGTGAATGTCTGCCGTTTAATATAGCACAGGGCCTTCTGAAAAATCACTAGTCAAAGAAGACCTCTGTTTCTCCAGACTTCAGTAAAGAATGAAAAGCACCTTTAGATAAAAACATAGAGTAATGTGTGCAGGATAACGACATGCAGATTCTCTGGTAATCAACTACATTTAAACCTCTGTGGTCACTTTCAGGCCCTAAATACAAGGCAGACAGCTCCACTCAAACAAGAATGCTGATGTGAGGGAGGTGAGGGATCACCGCACCTGTATTTCTAGCGCGGCCTGAGCCGGCCCAAGACGTAGCAGGGATCAAGGGCAGCGGAGAGCACCAGCCAGTCGGCGAAGGCTTCCAGCTGAAGACTTTTGGTTCCATTCAGAAACCAATGTAATATTTTTGTGTTGTAGTTTATTTTGTGATTTTTGGAATCTTACTTTAGATTTCCAAATGTAAATGAAAGTTCTTTCACTATAACCAGACAATGTCTTCAAAACACTTCATAAACAATCCCCTGTAAAAAGTCTGGGTCTATTGGTAACACTGAAAATTCTGCTGGCAATCCTCTGGGTTGATTAGATTGACTTAATGTGTAAATTAGACATATATTTGTGCTATGTTAGGATTTGTACAGCCTACATGGGGATACAGAATTGGGTATCCAGTGGCCCTACTTCTTTTAATAAGTCACATATTTCTAGAGTACTTGAGACACATGTATTTCTGTATTTTAAGAAATAACTTTCAGGTAACCAGACCCATCTCAAAGAACCAAGAAAAGGCTTTAGTGTAAAATATCTTTCTGAGCTGGTGAGTTGCAAAGCGAAGGCAAGGGAGGAGTCTGTCGTGCCCGGACATTCCCACACCGGTTACAGGTGAGCCTGTCGCCGAGTTGGCCTCTGGACTCCTGCTCTGGCTGCCTCTTCTACCGCTCATCCTGTCATTGCTTTACAGTTTTGGAACTGGATGTCATACCTGAGCTCTCACTATATTTTCAAGCCGAAGATTGAAAAACTGGAGGTTTTATTCATTTTTTATATAGACAAAAAGTTATCACATTTGTTGAGTAGTTTCTTAAGATTTTTCTAAAATGCCAACTATCACAGGATTTCTAAAATGATTTCGAAATAGTCATTTAAGTATATGACAAAATGTATAAAACTGAAAAAAAAACCCTGAAATCTACCAAAAAGTGTGGAGGTTTTCATTAAATAATACTCTCGTGCTCTCCACCTCACCTGTGTGAGCCCTGGGGTCAAGTTGCTCTCTGGGCATTGGTGACTGTTCCCACGGTGACATGTAGAGGCAACCTGACCCATTATTTGGAAAGAATTTGTGAATCATTTCTGGGTTTGTGTTTTGCCTAAAAGCTGATCTTATTTCAAATTTTTATTTCAGTTTGTAAATTTCACTACATGTAAGAAAAGTCCGTTTTTCCAGAACTCAGTCGCCCAGGACCCTGGAGCCCTCTGTTAACTGGCCCTTCCCAGCCTGAAGTGCGTCTGAATGGTTCCGGGCAGAGGCGGTATGCTCAGTGTAGTCTGCGGTGAGTAGTTTGTTAGAAATTGGTCATCCCACGTGTGGGATCCAGCATGCTGCTGTCTGACCAAACCCAGCAGGAGTGTCACCGTCACCATCGTGGGCACAACGTGCATCTTCGAGTCATGAAGGGCCTGTCTCCGGGGCAGGGCTGTGGACTCAGAAAGGTACTTTCTTTGGGCAAGTCTTTGAGATGGGTTTTTGTCTGGAGCTTATCTGGTCCATACTTGGACTCTAAGCATCATCTTTATTCAGATTTAAATGGCTTATTAGCACCAGACATCAGCGGGACTGTAGGAGGCAACTGAACAGCTAGTGCTGCTGACTCGCTGAAGAACTTTGTGTTTCCATCTTCCCAAGCTGTGTGCATAGATCGTTTCCTAGCCCCCTGTTGAAACATGCCGCGGAAGGCTGCTCTCCAAACACATGCAGTGCAAAGAATGCCGCCTCATTAGCCTCCTCTCTTTGGACTGTATTGCTAATGTGCCCACTTACATCTGTGTTCAATTCTTCACATACCAGCATTTCGTTTAGGAGGAAGGAAGGCAAGGAGTCCAGTTATTAAGTCTACCAGCCACCTACTCACACCATTCCGCTGGGCCCTCCTGGCCTGAGCAGCAAGCTGGGCATCTGTAGGATCCCAGCTACATGTTCCAGGTTAGAGGGAGGACACAGATCGTGTGCAGCATGTGACATGACCAAAGATGACACTCTAATCAAGGCTCCTTTGCCCCAACTCATTGTACTTAGGGGTAAACGCAGTGGGAAAGGTGTGTGTTAAAGAGGACTGTCTGTGTTGTTTGAGGTGAGGTTTAAAGCCCAGGTCAGAACAGCCGGTTGGATTTTCGTATGCAGAGGTACTGCTGTAGATCATCTTGCAGAATATCCTATTGCCAAGAAAACAACTCCTAGAAATGTATTCTCTCAAAACAACTCCTAGAAATGTATTCTCTCACATCCAGTCTTATTTCCCTAAATATTCCTGAAACACAGTAGTATCAAGTTACCTTCCTGGTGTATATAGGTATGCAGTCATGTCCTGGGGGTGGGATGCACAGAAGTTATACCAAAGCTTCTTACACAGTCTTGGGAGTCTAGAGTGTGTGGCTGTCTTGTACATTTCAGCAAAGCATGTGCTAGAAAACTAGGGACAGTGTTAGTGGTTCGAGTTCTAGTGTTTTTCCTGAAATGTGCAATCTACTGTATAGTACTTGCCACATGTTTGTACACAGATGTATTCTGAATTCATAGAATTTCTCATTCAGATACTATTTGTGCTTGTTTTATATGAATATTTTTATAATACTAAAGAGATCTTATTTAAATTTCCTTTTTAAAAACTGCACAGTCCTGTGACCCATGTAACTGACACTTTTGTAAGCGCCGTTTAAGAACAGTGGCCAGGGCAGTCTGGTTTTGCCTCCACACTGCCGTCTCTTGTAAGCAAAGTGAAGGTAATAAGATAGCAACTGAGAGCTGTGTCAGGAGCATGTCACCCATCCTGTCACCAGAGCTGACGCAGGCTTCCTCACCCTCAACCCCAGATCATTCCAGGTCACACAGCTGGCCAGCCACAACAGCTGACAAGACAGCTGTCCCCACAAGTGATGGGACAGTCCCTCTACTGTCTGCAGACACAGTGGCCGGAGGGAAGTGGTAAAGCTTTCTGGCAGCACCCAGTGCACACCACACGCTGTTCCCAGGGGCCGCCTGGTGGCTAGCCTCACCCAAGTTGCTGTCAGTCAGGTGGGGAGCACCCAGCACCACTGGGGACTTTGGGGAGAATAGTCATCAGGAGTCTACCAGCCGAGCAGCACGGGTCCATTTAACCACATTCACAATAACCCTCCATTTTCCCATCCATCACCAAAAACATGAATCCTGGCTACGGGGAGCAGAGCAGAATACCAAACGGACTGTCCACTGCCCTTCAGGCCACAGAGTTAGCCCAAATTACCAAAAACATTAACTGGAAGGTCAGGTTTATCAAGAAACACAGCTTACCAGTGCGGACGTGTGTGTTTGGAGAGCATCCTAATTGCATTTCAGCTCATCTTTTACAAGTGGCTTCAGTCAAAACTGGAAAATAATTCAGATGTATTAATTCCTTCTCAGACTTTGGAGATCTTGCTCAGTGATCTTTCCAGGCTACATTTTTATGTGTGAAGTGACTGTCTGCATGGCAATGTATGTTCTTCCCTGCTCACCCTTCTGTCAGCATTCGAGGGAATGCATCATTGCAAAGGGTTTCTACCAGAAATCTTTGATTCGCGGCCTGTAATTTAAAAAGCTGCACATGTTTACAAAAGCGCTCTAACCCTCCACATGAACACATTGCTCTGTGAATCGTTATTGAAAAGTCACAGTCTTGTAACAATAGGATGGCAATCTCAGATCTACAAGGTGCTGTCTGGAATCAGATAAAATTTGTCAGTGGCGATATCAACACAGCTGTCGTGTTTAACAGAGCTTTGTGCCAACTACTAAGTCGAAGCTTTAACCAAGTTCATGAATCACCGAGACTCATAACAATTACCTCTCTACATTACGCTCTAAGAAAAGTTGCTGATTTGGTAGGAGGAAGAGCATTTAGGAAAGGGTTTAGTATCTACCAAAAGTACTTAACCTCAAGTAACCAGTAGTAATGCAAACTTGCTTTAAAGGAACCAAAGGCATTGCCAAGTATTTGCCAAAAGGAGGCACTTTTTATTTAAAATTTGAGACTAATGAGATCTCAAAAATCAGTCCCAAAAATGTATTATCCATTTAAGGTTATAATTTCAGAGGTGTAGATATTTCTCTATCGTTTTCATGTAAAATAGTATAGATTTGTTTTGTTGGTTTAGGATAGTACATATTTAGTAGTAATACAAAGTTTTTTCCTTTCTATGTACAACTTAGTTTTCTTGCTTGCAATAGATATGCAACGTGATAGGTGTTTCTCTTACTTTCATTGTCACATTATGTCTTAGCATCTCACTTTATGAAAAAAACAGAGAGAAAATACCAATCTACAGAGCCCTGCTTATTAAAGCACTCATTTAAGAAACAAAAAATTATGGCAATCGGGGGTCCATTCATGTATTGCCTTTATGTTGTTTTTTAAAAGAAAAACCATGATGCCTTTGTATTTGCTGTTTGCACCCCTGAAATCAATTCCATATCATGTTTGAATGCCATATGTTTTGCACATGTACTGTACATAGGTAATGCATACTGTATTTTTATATGTGTGCACATTTATCATCAGATCTTTTGTACATAGTGGCAGTATTGTAGCGGATCGGAAAATGTTTGATATCTCAGCAATTTTGCATTTTTGTGTCTCAAATAAAAAACATTTTGATGTACTAAGATTCTTGCTATGCAGAGAAAAGGCCACCCTATGGGTCAGGAGAGCCACTGTAGCCCTGAGGGTGGGAGATGGAGACACCAAGTTTAGGACACATGTCACAGCAGACGGTCACCACAGAAAATAAGTGGACTCATCGGGCGGGTTTTGTAGATCACACATTAAGTGAGCAACCCTTCCCCAGGCCCAGCGATGCAGACTAGAAAACAGGTAGTAGCTGAACTGGAACCTGACAAGATTTACACCAAAATCATGTTCTTTCTTCCTCATCATAAGGAAGCACTGGACAAAAGACATGATAAATATGTAGTTCCCCCGGGGGTTGATAGATACAGACATGCACGGTAAAGACTGACTCACGCTCTGATAGTAATAACTGCAGCTCCAACAAAATTCCTGGAAGACCCCGATAATCTTTCAATTTGGCCAAGTTTCAAAGCAACTATGTGAGGTGTTTTTATAGAGCATATAAAAAGGTCTTTAGAATTCAGTATTATTTTGGTAAGATAATTTTGCAGAGACAAGAGACACACGCATTTAATTTTCAACCCAAAACCCCATGGTTAAAATAGTTTTGAGAACAGCTTTGCATTTTCCTCCTTGCTTTGATGAAATAAAATGGTGAGTAAACTTGATTGACAACTTTCCTTATCAATATCTGATTAGGAAAATGGGCGTTGTATCAACCATAGGAAGAGAGAAAAGATCACTGATTGCCTAAATACAACAAAATGTTCATTATCCATGACATTGAGAGGCCAAGATAACAGCTTCATCAGACCAGTACGTGGATGATGCTTTCAAGTTGCCAAAACATTTGTAACATCACTTATTACCCAGCCAAGACCCTGCCCTTGAGGAGAGAAAATTGTGCCGACAGGTGCTCAGAAAGGGACTGACCGGGAAGAGATGGTGTTGGAACATGGAGAGGACATTCAAGCAGAGAAAGCAGCCTGGGTGAGGTCCAAGTTAACGAGAGATGGTGGTCGAGGTGAGGCCCTGCTCGCCAGGCCGCTGGCGGATCCCGGAGTGTGGTCACAGGACAATCCACGCAGGAAGCGCTGAGACACCGTCTGGAAACGTGGAGACAGGCGCACATTCAAGGACCCCAGTTCTTGGGGGCTTAGAGTCACCCATAGATAACTGTTTACATTGGGTAATACAGGGCCTTCAAAAGCTTTTCAGATACTGGACATAGTCACCATTTGCACCTTTATAACAGCAATTTGCTCTAGAATTGAGGTGAATACCAAAGCATTTGTAAATGCAGACACCCACACACTTAGTGATAGCTGAAATGAATGACAGCTAGGCCACATTACAATAAAACAAGACCAACTTCAGGACAGATGTAAACTAAATGTCACGAACAATTTCATGTGTCACATAATCCTGAAGATTCCCCCAAGTCACCTAAATCACCATTCCTTCACCCCTTCTACAAATAGCTTATCTTCCATTTCTGATGGGCAGTAAGTTTCAGAAAGAAACCTCATCCTAACATCCTGGCTATCTCTCCTCATTTTATGACAAGTTATTAAAACTACCCATTATTGTATAACTAGACAAAAAACAAGGACATGCATCAGCTTTTGTAATTCCTCTCGGATATGACGGTGACGGGACCGCTGCATGTGGCCCCGCAGGTGGTAACTCCCGTGTTCTCACTCCCGCCGCGCTGCAGAGACGGGAGACACACGCATCCAAATGCTGGCACTGTCCTGTCCAAAGCTGACGTTTTTTTAATATATTTTTATTGATTTCAAAGAATAAGGGAGGAGGGAGGGAGAGAAACATCAATGATGAGAGAGAATCATGGATCGGCTGCCTCCTGCACGACTCCTACTGGGGATTGAGCCCACAACCCGGGCATGTGCCCTGACCGGGAATTGAACCGTGACCTCCTGGTTCATAGATCGATGCTCAACCACTGAGCCACGCCAGCTGAGCCAAAGCTGAAGTTTTTGATTGATGGTGAAGAGGGAGGGGTTTTTACCCAGGTTGATACCTGAGAATATCAAGTATTTCCCATCAGAGGCTCAAATATACGCCTCTGTTTTCTCACCCACAGCTGGATGGAGTCCAGGTCACACTAAACAGAATGGTAAACGCAGCTGTCTGCACACGGATTTCTGTGAGGCTGCAGTGGTTTTGTTACCATACTTCTTTAAGCGGGAGGAAAGGTCTGCAAAGCTATTTAAACAAGTACCCTTGTTTTCTTCAATTGTCTGCTAAGCAACTTGGAAAGTGAACCAGCACATCACATTCACTAGAGAAACAGAAGCTACAACGGGAAGACCAAGGAAAACAGGTGCTATGGCCCAGTGCTGCCTGCCCTTCTCCCCACACTCCTGGTACACAGCGCCAAGGGACAGGAAGGAAACTGGAGGCAGAATGACAGAATAGCAGCAAGATGATGCCAGGCCCTGTGCCAAACACTATATGCATAACCTCATTTAGTTATCAGTCTATGAACTAGGGACTCTTTTATTATCCCCATTTTAGATGTGGCAACTAAGGACAGAGAGGGGAAATGACTGGCTTGAAATTACAAAGGAAGAAGAGTGTAAATTTTAGACCCAGCTCTGACACACCGAAACCCAGACCATTTCTGTAGACTCAGTACATAAAACTCTCCGTCTTCATTCAAATACCAGTTCAACTGACTGGCTGACTTATTCATGTCCACCGTGAAGTTCACCCCAACTGGGTGTCTCTCCAGCCTCCTCAATCTCACAGGTTTTAAAAAGTAACGACATCATGGTTAAGCGCATCAGTGGTACAGCTTTTACTAGCTTAACTCTAACCAGAACCTGGGTTACAAGACTGGGGCACCTTGAATGAAGGAAGCCCACTGAGCAGGCCACACACAAGGACTCATTATGAAACACTGCCCGTCTAGCCTGGGACTTCAGTGGCCACCTGAGCGCATCTGAAAGCCCAAGAGTCACTGAGCAATTTTACAATATCTAGCAAAGTTAAAGATATAAATTCTGTGACTCAGAAACTCAACCTTTTTTGGTACATACCTTTGAGAAACACACATTCACACAGGCAATCACTTGCAAGAACTAACACTAATTTACAAAGAAAACATTGAAAACAGCCCATCTGCCTTTCATTGGGAGACCATTTGAACATAGCCATCAACATAAATGAACTAAATCCAATATGACAATGTACAAGAATCTGGAAATGAAATGCTGAGGGAAAGGAAAGCATGAAGCCTACATAATTCAAGTAACATTTTAAAACGCTAATGCTGTGCATTTGTCTATACATAATGATGCAAAGTATAAAAGCGGGTGGTAAGGATTCACATCAATAGCAAGAGTCACAATACTTCTGGAAAGAAAAGGGAATAGATTGTGGAGGGTGTAAAGTAGACTTCCGTTAACATTGATTATTTTATTTAATTTCTTACATTAACATTTCTTCACTGGCAGTTGACTTCTGTGAGTTGGGAATATTTCGTGTAAAAAAGATTAGTTTAAAAGTAAAAAGAATTACAAAGGAAATCCATTAACAACTACATGCCAATAAGTTAACTAAGGTAAACAGGCAAATTTTAGACATAAGACACAAGGAAGACACAAGCTACCAAAAATTGACTCAGGAAGAAATAGAAAAATTGACTAGACTTAACAAGTATAGAAATTGAATAGTAATTTTAAAAACTTCAAACAAGCGCTTAGACCTAGAGAGCTTCACTGGCAAATTCTACCAAACATTTAAAAATATATATCAATTTTTTACAAACTCTCTAAAAAAAACAAAACAGAATAGGAGATAATATTTCCCAACTCATTCAACTAGGCTAGTATTTCCTGATACCAACACCACACAAAGATATCACAAAGGTGGCAGGGGGGAAGACCATATTTCTAATGAATATACATATAAAAATCCTAAACAAAATTCTATCAAACCAAGTCCAGCAACATACAAAAAGCACTATACACCATGACCAAGTAGAGTTTATACCAGGAATGCAAAGTTGATCTAACACCTGAAAATCAATTAATGTAATACACGATAAGAACAGAATATGGTACAAAAGCTGCATAATCATCCCAGGAGATGCAGGGAAAGATTTTGACAAAACCAACATCCCCTCATCAAATCACAACCTACAGTAGATACACAAAAGATGAAAGAACCAAAGCATACTGCAACGATAACAAAAAATCATCAAACCACAAAGGAAGACGGAAAGAAAGGGACAAAAGAACTATATAACATTAAGAAAACAATGAGCCCTAGCCAGTTTGGCTCAGTGGATAGAGCGTCGGCCTCTGGACTGAAGGGTCCCAGATTCAATTCTGGTCAAGGACACATGCCCAGGTTGTGGGCTTGATCCCCAGCAGGGGACATGCAGGAGGCAGCCGATCAATGATTCTCTCTCATCATTGATGTTTCTTTCTCTCTGCCCCTCTCCTTTCCTCTCTGAAATCAATAAAAATGTATTTTAAAAAAACAAGAAAAAAACAACAATGAACAAAATGGCAACAGTATGCCCTTCCTTATCCATAATTACTTATATTTAAAACAAATTCTCCAAGTCAAAAGACAGAGTGGCTGAATAGATTACAAAACAAGATCCAAACAGGAGATCCCCTCTGAAGAATGAGGGGTCCCAGCCCCACACCAGGCCCCGGGGCCCAGGATCCCAGCCCACACAAGGCCCCCCAGCCCAGGATTCCAGCAGTGCCAAGAAGAGAAGTCCCCATAACTTCTAGAGAAGTCCCCATAACTTCTAGCTATAAAGACCAGGGCTGCTGGAGTCCCAGGCATTCCTCTTAAAGGGTCTATGCATGGACTTACTTAGAGCTCCAGTGCTCAGGCAGCAACTCAAAAGGCACCAGGGCCATACGGTGAGGAACTGAATTGTCTGGCTTTGGGGCAAGGGCTGGAGGAGCAGCTTTCTCCCGGGAAGAAGTGCTGGCAGAGGCCTTTGTTCCTTTGCGAACCCTCTGCCCACAGAGCTGGCAGGGTGGTGCCATCTCTGAGTCTCCACCAACCTGGCTAACACTATTCCTCCGGCCCTGGTGGTTCCCTGAGACCCTGCCCTACCAAAGCCATTTCCAGTGGCTTTTCCATACAAACGTCCTGTCTTGGCTCATGCTGCGACTTTCCTAAAATCTCTAACAAGCAGCATCTGGCCACAGTGTGACCCGTACCTCTTGCTAAGAGGTCCCAGGCCCGGCACTAGTAGCAGCTGGCCTGGGTTGGCAGCTTGGCCACTGCCAGGCATCTCCAAGCCCAGCACAAGTAAGAGCCACTGGCAGATCACTCTGTAGCTCATGCTGGGTGGCCCAGGGCAGGGCACAGACAGTGGCTGACCTTAGCCTGCACCTCCCGGGAGGCCTGAGAGCCAATGCGCCAACATACCCAGTGGACAGCTTCAGACTATGTCAAAGCACCACCCAACCCCCCAAGGGACACACTGAAAGGGTGGACTCAACAGGCATCAAAGCCCTGCTGAAGTCAGTCCTGCTCCATGGGGTCCGCCCCTGCACAGCGGATCCCCCGTGGTGGCCAGTGCTCAGAGCCTACTGGCCTGGGGGTGTAGATCCCTCCCATCAATGTGCCAACAGCAATCAAGGATCAACTACAACTGGAGGGCGTACACAGCTCACACAGGGGGCACACCTGGAGTACCCTGCTTGGGTACTAAGCGGCATAGCAGGAAGGCTATGCCACTGGGCTCTGCACAAAACCTGCTGCATAAGGCCGCTCTACCAAGACCAGGAGGCACAGGTCTACCTAATGTATAGGACCAAACACAGGGAGGCTACCAAAATGAGGAGACAAAATATGTCCCAAATGAAAGAACAGAACAAACGTCCAGAAAAAAAATTAATAAAATGGAGACAAGCAAGCTACCAGATGCGGAATTCAAAAGACTGATTATACGGATGCTCAAGGAACTCAGAGGAAGAGTAGATGAACTTGGTGAGAACTTCAACAAAGAGATAGGAAATATAAAAATGGAGGCAGAAAACAAAGAACCAGTCAGGAATGTAGAATATAACAACTGAAGTGAAGAATATGTTACAGGGAATCAACAGTAAGAGCAGATGAAGCAGAGGATCAAATCAACAATGTAGAAGAAAACAATCAGAACAGCAAAATGGAAAAAGAATCCAAAAAATGAGAACAGTTTAAGGAGCCTCCAGGACAACACCAAGTGTACCAACATTTGCATCACAGGGATGCCAGAAGAAGAGAGCAAGGAATTGAAAACCTATTTGAAAAAATAATGACAGAAATAGACATACAAGTCCAGGAAGCAGAAAGTCCCAAAGAAGATGAACCCAAAGAGGCCCACACCAAGTCACATCATAATTAAAATGCCAAAGTTTAAAGGCAAAGAGAGAATCTTAAAAGCAACAAGAGAAAAGCAATTCATTACCTACAAGGGAGCTCCCATAGGACTGTCAGCTGATTTCTCAACAGAAACTTTGCAGATCAGAAGGGAATCACACAAAATATTCAAAGTGATGAAAATCAAGGATCTATTGCCAAGATTATGCTATCCAGCAAGGATATCATTTAGAATTGAAGGACAGATAAAGAGCTTCCCAGACAAAAAAACTAAAGGAGTTCACCACCACCAAACCAGTATTATAAGAAATGTTAAAGGGTTTTCTTTAGGAAGGAAAAAAACAAATCAAGAATATGAATTTTAAAATGGCAATAAATACATATATCTATCAACAATTATTTTTAAAGCAAATATGTTAAATACTTCAATCAAAAGAGAGATAGTGACTGAAGGTATAACAAAACAAGACCTTTACATATGTTGCCTACAAGAGACTCACTTCAGATCAAAAGAGACCAACAGACTAAAAGTAAAGGGATGGAAAAATAGATTTCGAAGTTGCTCCTCAAACAAAACGCTGGTGTAGCAATATTTATACCAGACAAAATAGACTTTAAAACAAATACTATAACAAGAGACAATGAAGGACAAAGCAATTCCACTTCTGGGTATTTTTCTGAAGAAACCCAAAACACTAAATCCAAAAGACATATCTCCATATGTTTATTGCAGCATTATTTACAACAGTTAAGATATTGAAGCAATTTAAGTGCTACCAATGGATGAATGGATAAAGAAGACATGGAATATGACCCAGCCATAAAAAAGCATGAAATTATCTGCAACAACATAGATGGACCTAGAGGGTATTGTGCTGAGTGAGATAAGTCAGACAGAGAAAGACAAGTGCCAGATGATATCACTTAGGTATGTGGGATCTAAAAAATAAATAAATAGGCAGAGGAGAAACAAACATATCTACAAAGACTATTTTGACAGTTGCCAGATGGGAGAAGTGTTTGGAAAATGTGTGAAAAAGGTGAAGGGATTAAGAAGTACAAATTGGTAGTTACAGAATAGTCATGGGGATGTAAAGTAAATAGGGAATATACTAATTAGTCAACCCTATATAATAAAGAGCTAATATGCAAATGGTCATCACGCCCTCACGCGCCGGGGCCAGGGGACCTGAGGCTGCACCCCCCCGCCCTGGCGCCGGGGGACCTGAGGCTGCGCCAGGGAAACTGAGACCGTGCCCCCTGCCCAGCGCTCAGCCAGGGGACCTAAGGCTGCGCCCCCCCCCCCGGCGGGGCATGACGGGGGACCTGAGGCTGTGGCTCCCCACCCAGTGGGGCTTGACGGGGGACCTGAGGCTGCGCCCCCCCCACACACAGCAGGGCTTGACGGGAGTGGGACCAGCCGGGTCTGGGTCTCGCGCGATTTCGAGGCACATGCGGATGGGCGGGGACTTGATTCTGGGTCCTGGGGCGTGTCCCAGACTCTGACAGGAGGGAGATTTTTATATACACTTTACTAATTTTCTTTCATCTCTGACACTTCTATTATAGAGATAGGGCAAACAGCAATATTAAAATATTGCCTCTAATTAATTCCCTTTTAATGTGCACGAATTTTGTGCACCGGACCACTAGTAATATAATAACTACGTGTGCTGCCAAGTGGGTACTAGATTTATGGGGATGATCACTTTGTAAGTTATATAAATGTCTAATTACTGGATTGTACACCTAAAAATAATACTGTATGTCAACTATATTTGAAAAATAAAAATATTTAAATTTTTTTTAAATAAACAACATCCGACAATATTCTGCTACAAGAGACTTGCCTTAGCTTTCATGATATACACAGGCTGAAAGTGAAAGATGGGAAAAGATGTTCCATGCAAATGATAACCAAAAGGGAACAGAGGTAACTATATGGTATTCAGACCAGACAAAACAGACTTTCAGTCAAAATAAGACTTTCAGTAAAAAATAGGGAAGGTCACTCACTATATAATGATAAAGGGGTCAGTTCATCAACAGGTTATGACAACTGTAAATATATATGTACCCAATACTGGAACACCTAAATATATGTAAGAAATATTAATAAAACTAAATAGAGAAATAAAAAGCAATAAAATAATAGTAGGGACTTCAATGCCCCACTTTCAGCAATGGATAAACTACCCAGACAGAAAATCAATAAACAGTGGACTTGAATGACATTATAGACCAAATGAACCTAACAGACATACAAAGGTCATTTCACCCAATATCAGTAGATAAGAAATTCTTCTCAAGCAGACATGAAACTTCTCTAGGTTAGATCATGTGTTAGGCCAAAAACAAGTCTTAAATTTAAGTAGACTAAATTGATGTTTCAACCACAGTGGCATGAAACTAGAAAGCAGTAACAGGAGGAAAATTAGAAAATTCTCAAATATATTTGAAAATTTAACAACATACTCCTGAACAACCAATGGTCAAAGAGAAATCAAGAGGGAAATCAAGCCCTGACTGGTTTGGCTCAGTGGATAGAGCATCAGCCTAGGGCAGGGGTGGGCCACAATGGGTTCTTAAACTGGACCGGAGGGCCGGAACAAAAGCATGGATGGAGTGTTTGTGTGAACTAATATAAATTCAAAGTAAACATCATTACATAAAAGGGTACGGTCTTTTTTTTTTTTTTTTTAGTTTTATTCATTTCAAACGGGCCGGATCTGGCCCGAGGGCCGTAGTTTGCCCACGGTTGGCCTAGGGACTGAAGGGTCCCAGGTTCGATTCCAGTCAAGGGCATGTACCTTGGTTGCAGGCACATCCCCAGTAGGGGGTGTGCAGGAGGCAGCTGATCGATGTTTCTCTCTCATCGATATTTCTAACTCTCTATCCCTCTCCCTTCCTCTCTGTAAAAAAATCAATAAAATATATATAAAAAAAGAGGGAAATCAAAAAGTATTCTATGACAAAAGAAAATGGAAACACATTGTACCAAAACTTTATGGGATTTAGCATAGGCAGTTCCTAGGAAGGATGTTTTTAACGATAAATGCCTACATTAAGGAAAATGAGAGGTCTTAAATAAACAACCTAACTTTATACCTCAAGAAAAAAAGAACTAAGAAAAAAAAACAACTAAGCCCAAAATTATCAGAAGGAAGAACATAAAATGGTTAGAGCAGAAATAAAATGGAAACTAGAAAGACAACAGAAAAGGTCAATAAAACCAAGAGTTAGTTTTGAAAAGATAAAATAAAATTGACAAACATTTAGCTAGACTAACCAAGAAAGTAACACACTGGGCTCAAATAAAATTATAAATTAAAGAAGATATTACATATCACAGAAATACAAAGGTTCATAGAGATTACTATCAACAATTATACACCAACAAATTACATAATCTACAAATATTGGATAAATTCCTAGAAACATACAGCCTACCAAAGACTGAATCATGAAAAAAGAGAAAACCTGAACAGACCAATAACAAGTAAAGCAACTGAAGCAGTAAATAAAAAAACACAAACCCTTCCAAGAAAAGAAGCCCCAAACTAGGTGGCTTCATGGGTGAATTCTACCAAACATTTTTAAAAAGAATGCCAATCCTTCTCAAACTCTTGCAAAAAATGGAACAGGAGGGAACACTTCCAAACTCCTTCTACAGGGCCAGCATTACCCTCATGCCAAAGCAAGATAAAGACATTACAAAAAAAGAAAATTACAGGCCAATACCCCTGATGAATATAGATGCAAAAATCCTCAACAAAATGCTTGCCAACCAAATTAAACAGCACCTCAAAAGGATCATACACCATCATCCAACAGGATTTATCCCTGGGATGCAAGGCTGGTTCAACATATGCAAATCAATAAATGTGACACACACACTAACAATGAAGGATAAAAATCATTTGATCATCTAGCTCAGTGGTTCTCAACCTTCTGGCCCTTTAAATACAGTTCCTCATGTTGTGACCCAACCATAAAATTATTTTCGTTGCTACTTCATAACTGTCATGTTGCTACTATTATGAATCGTAATGTAAATATCTGATATGCAGGATGGTCTTAGGCGACCCCTATGAAAGGGTCGTTCGACCACCAAAGGGGTCGCGACCCACAGGTTGAGAACCGCTGATCTAGATAGATGCAGAAAAAGCATCTATTTGACAAAATTCAACACCTTTCAGGATAAAAACTCTCAAAAAACTGAGCATATAGGGAATGTACCTCAACATAATAAAGGCCACATAGGACAAGCCCACAATTAACATCATAATCAACAGTGAAAAGCTAAAAGATTTTCCTGGAAGATCGGAAACAAGATAAGGAAGCACATTCTCACCACTTCTACTCAATATAGTACTGGAAGTCCTTGCCAGAACAATTAAGCAAGGGGGGGAAAAGCATCCAAAATAGAAAGGAAAAAGTTAACTCATCTGTTTTACAGATGACATATTTTATATAAAGATTCCACCCAAAAACTGTTACAACTAACAAATGAATTCAGCAAAGCTGCAGAATGCAAAATAACCATGGTAAAATCAGTATCATTGCAGTACACTAACAATGAACTATCCAAAAATATTTAAGAAAAGAATCCCATTTGCATCAAAAAGAATAAAGTACTTATGGAATATACTTATCCAAGGAGGTGAACAATCTACACTGAAACTATAAGACAGTGATGAAAGATATTGGAAATTTGTAAAGACAAATAAATGGTATGATATTCCATGTACATGAACTAGAAGGATTAATGTTGTTTAAATGCCCATGATACCCAAAGTGATCTACAGATTCAATGACTTGCCTACCAATATTTCAATGGTATTTTCCACAATAGAACAAACAATAGTACTAAAATTCATATGGAACTTCAAGAGACCACAGATAGCCAAAACAACCTTGAGAAAGAAAAACAAAACTGGAGGTATCACACTTCCTGACTTCAAAGTATATTACAAAGCTATAGTATGGTACTGGCATCAAAGCAGACACATAGACCAATGGAACAGAATACAGATCCCAGAAATAAATCTACACACACACATATATAGTTAATCTTTGAAAAGGGTGCCAAAAATAAACGAGGAAAAGATAGTCTCTTCAATAAATGCCGTCAGGAAAACGAAATATGCTATGCAAAACAATGAAATTGGGCCCAAATACAATAATTAATTCAAAGTGGGTTGAAGCCTTAATTGTAAAACTTGAAACTATAAAACTTCTATGAGAAAACATAAGAAAAAGGTTCCTTGGCAATGATTTTTTTGTAATATAACATCAAACGCACAGGCAACAAAGTCAAAAATAAACAAGTGGGACTACATCAAACTAAAAAGCTTTTGCACAGCAAAGGAAACAGTCAACAAAATGAAAAGGTAACTACATACAGAATGGGAGAAAATATTTGCAAACCATATACCTGATAAGAGGTTAACATCAAAAATATATAAACTCATACAACTCCATAGCAAAAACAAAACATCTGATTAAAAGTTGGGCAGAGGCCGCGCCGACGTGGCTCAATGGTTGAGCATCGATCTATGAACCAGGAGGTCACAATTCCATTCCCGGTCAGGGCACATGCCCGGTTTGCAGGCTTGATCCCCAGTGGGGGGTGTGCAGGAGGCAACTGATTAATGATTCTGTCATTGTTGATGTTTCTCTCTTTCTACCTCTTCCTTCCTCTCTGAAATCAATAAAAATATATTTCAAAAAACATTTTTTTAAGTTGGGCAGAGGACCTGAACAGACATTTTTCCAAATAACATGTATAATTAATTGACTAAAAGGCATATGAAGAGATTCTCAACATCACTAGTCATCAGAGAAATTCACATCAAAATCACAATGAGATGTTTCATCACATCTGTTAGTATGGCTAATAGCAAAAAGACAAGACATAACACGTGTCAGAAAAGGTGTGAAGGAAAGGGAACCCTCAGACACTGTTGGTGGGAATGTAAATTGCTATAGCTATTATAGAAAAAAATATGGAGGTTCCTCAAAAATTTAAACATAGATTTACCATATGATCCAGCAATCCCACTTATGGATATATTTCTAGAGGAAATGAAATCAGTATCTGAAAGAGACTATCTGCACCCCCATGCTCATTCACAATACCCAAGATATGGAAACAACCTAACTGTCCAGTGAGTGGATAAAGAAAATACATATACATATATGTTTGTATATATATATATATGTGTGTATATATATATGTATATGTATGTGTGTATACACACACACACACATATACAGGGTGTGGTAAAAATAGGTTTAAAGTTGTGAATGTGCACAATACAGAGTTTATTCTTGTATTATTATTTACTTATTATGGTATTATTTTCTACTAGAGGCCCAGTGCACGAAATTCATGCACGGGGGTGTGTGTGTCCCTCAGCCCAGCCTGCACCCTCTCCAGTCTGGGACCCCTTGAGGGATGTCCAACTGCCTGAACGGGCAGTCGGACATCCCTCTCACAATCCAGGACTGCTGGCTCCCAACCATTCGCCTGCCTGCCTGCCTGACTGCCCCTAACTACTCCTGCCTGCCAGCCTGATCACCCCCTAACCACTCCCCTGGCAGCCTGATAGATGCCTAACTGCTCCCCTGCTGGCCCGATTGCCCCTAACTGCCCTCCCCTGCCAGCCTGATTGCCCCTAACTGCCCTCCCCTGCAGGCCTGGTTCCCCCCAACTCCCCTCCCCTGCAGGCCTGGTCGCCCCTAACTCCTGTGCATTACAGGCGTGGTCTCGCCCCAACAGCGCCACCCCTGATGGTACATCCATCACTATCTTTACTCTCATGCAGAGTGATGGGCAAACGAAGAAACAGCATTGCTGAGAGACATGGGGGCTCGTAAATAGACATGCTCATGAGGCAGAGGACCCCCCACTTA